>NW_015151344.1:171250-184823 GCF_000732505.1 Cyprinodon variegatus
GTGCGAGCACCCATTCAAAAGCTTTGCGAACTTTTCTTTTTGTTGTTATTGATTAAAAGTCAATAAAGTTTTTGTAATATTTGTCATATGTACACACCCGTTCACTTTCTGGAAAATCAGACAGTTTTTCAGGGGATTTTTTTTTTTTTTATTGTTATTTTATTTTATTTTTTGATGCATAAAGGGATCCCACAACAAACTATGGCTCTGTTTGAAAACCTGGGCTGCATCCTCCAAGGACGCGGTCTACCTAGACTGGATCCTTCGAAGTCCTTGAAAATAAGGAGACCGAAAGAGTTTTGCCTGTGAATTCGAACAGGTCTACCCTTCTGCACGTTTTACCACCGTAAGCTCTGTTGCTTAGCAACCGTGAAAGTTGACACACAAAGCAGGAAAAGAATGAAAACCGAAGTTTTCAAAACTGTTTGTTTATTTATTTATTTTTTATTGTAAAGTGAACAAAGACTACTAATGTAATAGTCATTTAATTAACATGCTGCTGTCATTTTGCACATCTCTGATGTTGCTACTATTTTCAAATGTCCATTACTGTAAAAATGTCCATAGCTGCATATTGGTTATTTATTCTCCAGTTTTATATTGTTAAAGCATTTAACAGAATTGTATTGGTTTTTTTTTTTACTCTTCCGTATTATGTTATTCTTATACATTTTTCTAAGGTCCTCATTTGTGTGACCATTTTAAATAATCTTTCTGCTGCTGTAAATTTGCCCATTGTGGGACAATAAAGGGATTTTCTATTCTATAAAAGGGGTAGAACGATATTACTAAATCTAAACAATGTATGTATATAAAATATATCTGCAAAATCTCTAATATTCAACAACAAATACTTAGTTAAGCATATTGTGCAAAACAGCAATAAAAAACTTAAAATCCTATCAGATTTATAGTCCCCACACTGCAGATATATTAGAATCTGTCCTTAAATTACAGCCAAACCCATTTACACAGTAACAGATAAAAACCTTTAGATAAACCAAACATTACCGCCACATTTCTGACTCTATAACCATTAAAACAACTATTTTCATTCATCTCAGACGGA
This sequence comes from Cyprinodon variegatus, assembly GCF_000732505.1. Classification (NCBI taxonomy): domain Eukaryota; kingdom Metazoa; phylum Chordata; class Actinopteri; order Cyprinodontiformes; family Cyprinodontidae; genus Cyprinodon; species Cyprinodon variegatus. Next base: position 172,320 of record NW_015151344.1, read on the forward strand.
ACTATTCACTGACTTGTATTATATTAAACTGAACTTCCAATTTTCACCACTGTGCGGCGCCAAGTAACCTTTCCTCTGACCACGGCTTGCTTGGTCACGCAATGAATCCTGGGATATCCAAGGATACTGAGGATACATCGGACCCGTCCTTCAAATCGGGCAAAAAGAAGGACGCATTTTAAGGCCACATAACGAGGAGTCTTGGAATCCGACCAGACCTCGACGCTGCGCTATGACGTAATTGTCCTTCGAATCTGGCCTTCTAAAGACACGTCCTAGGTTTTCAAACAGAGCAAATGACTGAGTGTTTGCACCATAACTTTCCAACTTGGGGTACACATACCCTTAGTAGTCCGCCAGTGCATTGGAAGGGGTCCATGAAAATATTTTATTTCTTAGGTTGTAAAATAAAATGGGGATCTGTTTTGACTTTTTATCAACCAAAAAGTACATTTTTCTTATATGTCTGAGTTAACCAAGACGAGGCAGAAAAATAGACTGGATGTAGAGAAGGAGATGGAACTGATAAAATATCTAATAATTACATTTTCAGGTTAAAAGATGAAGTAAAATAGTTTTTATTTTATAATCAGTTATTGTACGTTCCACTTTGGACAAGCATCAGTACTTTTGACTGAAAGGGGGACTCATGGTACGACAAAATGCCTAAAGAGGAGCACAAGTCAAAAAAGGTTGTGAAACCCTGCCATAACAAACCAAATAGCCTTAACTCAAAACAAGAAGTTTAATATTGGTTGCTCCATTATAGTTAAGGCTTTTTCTTCAATTAAAGACTATGAAACATTCTGGCTTCACATGAGAGAAAGCCACCTAGTAAGCAGGGGCCCAACTTCTCAACTTTAAATTAGCAATGACCAATTTTCATCAATATCTGTTGTGAATAATGCTGCTTCCTTACCTGCAATTTTGCTTTTTGACCAGCAGAGTGCAGCAGAGAGGGATTTTAACTGATGACCCTTATTTTAATCTTTAAAATAAGGGTCATCATAAAATAATTTTAAAAATACAGATCTTCCTGTGAAGATCTCTATTTTATGTTAATGACCTTTTATGTGTGTGTATATATATATATATATATATATATATATATATATATATATATATAAAGAATGAGATTAAGAACATTTAATTAAAAAGCTGATCATCTTAATTTAATAAAAATAGAACTCTTGGTGCTTTTGGACCCTTAAGTCAGCAAACATTTAGTTAATTCATCAAAAAAAAAAAAAAGAAAACTACAGATGTTTGGCTTTGTGTCATATTGTTTTGTTATCTTATGGATAAAAATAAACGTGATGTATCATGCAGTCATAGCAACGAAACGAATGAGAAAGTTAATGTAAAATGCTTCATGCAAAAACGTCTGTTTTTACAGAATGTAGCAACAACTCTGAGCACAACCTCTTTAAATAGTCTAAAAAAATGCAGATTATATCCAACCAGAAGTACCTTATTAGCTTTAAGAAGACCTATGGCATAAATTTCACTCATGTCATCAGAATNTTGCAAAGATTTTAATAAATGTGCCGACTGAGTGAAATCCATCGATCTCCGTTTATTTAACTAGGATGAATAGTTGAATACTTTTTTCCCACCAGGATTTCGAACAGAGCATATGTTTTCTGCATCACTACCTTTTATTGTAATTTCGGTGAGAGCAATACTTCCTTTAACTAAACAAAGACGTAAAACAAAGAGGAAATTAAGACTGGCTTAATATAGCAGCCAATTTGCTAATGGTAGAAAACAGACCTGCATAACCATACTAAGCTTTTACAAATACGGTCCAATAAAAGACAAGATAACCTAATTTTTTTTTATGCTATTCATCACTCTGCTAAAGTCTTGGCTAGTTTTTTCCCAAAGGAAACTTATTGTTTACATTTTCACTTTTTTTTCTTTTTTTTTTTTTTTTTTTCATGTGATGATTTGGTTGGGAAACACTTTGCCTTTTAATTTTATTTAAAATTAATTAATATTCTAAATATTACATTTGAACATTCCACTAAATTCAAATTATCTTCTTTGATAGGTTTGTGTGTTTTAAGGATGTTTAGAATCTAACGTATACATTTTATTTATATTCGTTTTCTACAATAAGGTGTATGTTTCTACAGTAGATAGATTTCTTTGAAAGTTGATTTCATTTGTACAAAACATCTTGGTTATGTGTTTCATCTTTTAGCTATTTGAATAATTAAATTGAACATGTTTTTTTATTCTCAATGATTTTAGCTTTTTGTTTAGTTTTTTTAACCTATAATGATATTGAGTGATGTCTATACAGCATAAACCTGATATGCGTAGAAGTGATTGTTATATGTATTTTCTGCACTTTTGCTGTTCATTTTATGTCATTTGCCTAATTAGTTACCTTTAAATACACAAATAGGCTGAAAAAAATTCTGATGCTTTTAAAATTTAGCAACTGCTAAATATATTTTAAGAATTCATGATTTCCTTGATAAAGCATTACTACTTTAAATTTATTTCAGTACAGCCAAAACATTTTGATAAAACTATTACAGTTGCCCTGTATCTGTGATATTTGTACCTTTTGTAGAGACTGCAGAGTTTGTTATACCCGTCTTCTAACAAACCTGTTGTGTATCCCAAAAGACCCTAATTGCTAAGAATGTTTTAATTATTAAAGAGCTTTTTCATTAATGTTGCAAACAGAGAGAGTTAGAAAAGTCTTTTTTTTTATAAATCATCTGTTAATTTAAGAATGAGCAGTAATTGTTTAATCATAAATGGTATGCATTAGCTAGTATTTAAAACACAAGTCTTCCCGCTGAGTCATTATTGGTGCAATGAGCATGTGTTAAAGTTACTTTCATTTTTTTTCTCTCCATACAATCCTTTACATTCGCCCAATATGGAAAAAAAATCTCCACAGTTATATGAGCACCAGCAGTAAGTTCACGAGAGAGTCATTGGGATCAGATTCCCTGGGAGGTTCCATTTGTTATTCAGACTTACCATCAGTGCAATATTCATACAACCCATGAAGTTCTTGTGCTGAACAGGGCCACTCTTCACTAGAATGATGGTTTGACATACCAGTTTCTGAAATAACTGCATAAAGCCCAAGACCCACTTTTGTTTCAAAATAAAATCAAACAAATCCAGTAGGCACATTAGTTTTAATGACAATGACAGTGTGTAAAGTAAGCAGAAAACAGAAAGACTGAGATCATAGAGGATTCCACCACGGCAACTGTGGCGTCACTGGTTGAGACATAAGAACCCAGGCACGGACGAATGGTCAGGACCTTTTGATTGTTTTAGACACGAGTATGGACCATGCACAAGGAGGACAGATGAGCAGGGACCCCGGTAATGGACCTGGCGCAATGTGGCAATCTGCACAGAACCAGCTTGCATCAGGGAGCAGTCAGAGCATAACAATGTTTTTTGTACTATGTTTTGTTGGATCAACCTTTCTGTTACTGTTGTGGGAAAAAGGTAGCATTTTGTTTTACTTTGTAAAGTAAAAAGAGAACCAGACAACAGCCCTCCCTGCATGGCGTTCAGCCCTGTTTTGCATAATGAGCGTTTGTCTCTCAAAAATTAACCCTGCAGAGAGGCTGCGAAGGTCAGATCTCTACCCAAACAAAGACAAAAAATTTTTGGAATTATAACATAATGTTATGAAATAATCCCTGAGAAACGGTCTAGATGTCATGAGGGCTTTTCATAACTTTTTCCCCTTTCCACTCATTTACTTGCTAGCTACGGGGTTGGAAGAGAGACACAGAGCATTAAACAGGAGCTACTTTGATATATGTTAAAGAAAAGTTAGGAGACGGGTTGGTTAAAACAATTAGAGATGCAATCGAAAAATCTGTTAGTTAAACATATCACCATATCTTGGAGCGGGAACAAGAACAGAATGAACGAATAATAAAGACAGCCCAAACCATCCATGAGGGGATGAAGAAATACATGTCACATAAATCAGTGCTTTGGAGCATAGTGTCTACTCCTAAAACACCAACATAGAGACATGCAATCCCAACAGAAGCATCTCCCCTTCAAATGGACCTCCGAAAGCCCTCCTCAGCAAAATTCCCTGTTTCCAGCCCATCACTACAGCTGAATCTCTCAATTCTAAATGATAACTCAATTTCTCCCTCCATCACCCCCAAAACATCCTCCTCGCCTCATCTTCTCAGCTAAACACTACATGAAAAACTCCTCCACCATCGACTGTGTCTCCTCAACATGCAAAGACAAATAGCAGTGTTGGCAATCAGTACTTTCAAATTACTTTCTTGTGAAATGCTTTGGGTTCAACTTTATCAGAAACGATTCTCTCCAGGAAAACTGGGGCCTCAAAAAGAAGATGGATGCAAAATCTCAGTTTTAATATGTGGCAGACAAAACAGCAGTAAATCATCCAACTTGAAATCAATACAATGTAGAGCTCAATCAGCTGGAGAGAGAACATATCAGCCATCCCTCTGTAAGGAAAATAATTTTAAATCAATTACTTAATTAATCTGCAAAATCTTGATTTTGTGGTTATAACAGAGACGTGGCTTGATGACAATAATGAGATGCCAACTTTATTTGAGACTCCAGCTCCAAATTACATTTTTCTACAACAGAACCGATTGTTTAAAAAAGGGGAGAACTTGTTAATCTGTTTAATGATTCACTACAATTTGAAAATTGATCCTGGGTGACTAATTCTTTTAAATATCTGACCCTGTTTGAACCCTGTTTATGAAAGTTTATAGGCCAAAAAAAAAAACATTTTTAATTGTTTAAATTACCTTTTATCTGTGATATGTATTGAAAATGACTACCTAATTATTGTGGGGGACTATGGAGCACATGTTGACAACCCTAAAGACAAAGGTAAAAAATAACTGTGTGATATAATTAGTTTTGCTTTGACTCTGTCTGTTAAAACGCAATCACATTGGTCATCAGCAAAGGTCAAACTATCTCTAATGTTTCTCTAACTGATGTTGCCCTATCAGATATTTTTTTAATTTTTACTTTGAAACCATTTTTTCCACTTATCTTAATGTTATAAGAAGCGTGTTATCATGGACGGTACAATTAATAACTTTACCCAGGCTTACCCTTCTACTTCTACTTTACCATGTAACTTAGTAGATGAGCTGGTTCATAGTTTCATTCTGAAGTTGCAGACATAATTGATTCCATTGCTCTAGTCAAACTGAAGGTTGTCTATGGGAAGATGAAATCTCCAATAGCATTGTGCAAGTGGGGTCACGAGGGGTGCTGGTGCCTATCTCCAGCTGTCTATGGGCGAGAGGCGGGGTACACCCTGGACAGGTCGCCAGTCCAGCACAGATAGAGAGAATCCACCTATGTGAAATCAAGTCTCTATATAAACCCATATACTATAATGTATTTGATCTTTTCATGGCAATCTACACAATAGAGATCCACATTTTTCCAATGCAACCCAGGCCACTTGACTATGTGGTCCTGAATTCGATACATATCTGGTCTTTTCAAATGCAACCTGTGTCTGAGGTCGCATTTGAGGTCGCATTTGTGACCAGGTCGCATTAATCCGACCTGAACGTCATTGCTACTAAACAAAAGTCAGTATTCGGCATCTTGCTACGCAGAAGAAGAATGAAAAACAACAACCATGGTGGACAATAATGCGGTGAGCAGTCTTTTTTTTAACCATCATGAAAAGATTGAGTTTTTAAAGTTGGGAAAGATCGCTAGATGCGCTTCTGCACTACCATCCAAGTTTACTTCAGTAAAGACAGAGCACGCTTGCTTCCGACGTCATCGAGTCCTCTACTGCACATGCAGAACACTTAAGCTGGAGATCACATACAAGGCGCATATATTTGGAGATGTGAACAGCCATGCGGAAAAAAAAATCGGATTTCCCAAAAAAATCTAAATTGAGCATTAAGACCTGCATTGTGAATGAAGCCTCAGAGGGTTGTTTGAAGAGCAGAAAGTGAAATTAAGAATAAGGAACATAGCCGGCTGTTCAGAGGTAGTTTTCTGGAAAAGTTCAAACATGATATGATATGAAAGTTTTAGCCAGATTACAGAGATTAGAAGGCCTTCCTTCAAATTGTGAATGTTACTGTGTGTAAGGAGGTCATCTAAATAGGACAGCCTTGTTGTCTTTTAAAGATACACAGGATATGGGCACATCTTGGAGCCGGACTGATAGAGGAGAGCTATCTGTAATCCTTGGCGTGATGGCCTCTTAGTTTCTGATATGGACAGCTAAACATCCACATGATCCAACACATAGACTCATGAGGTATAAGAAGGAGAAGATGACCTTGTTTGGGGCTCAATCTTTGCCGGACGCTCGCTGACGCTTTTTGAGCCCACAGCTTTCCAAGCTCCAAGCATTTTTCTCTGTCCTGTAACGACCTGATCTGGAATAAAGTCTGATACCTTTTTACTCCTGTTTTTATAGTCTTTTTTATATGGTTTTACCCAGTTTGAGTTAAGAGTAGTAAATAACTTGCTCCCAGGAAAAGAACCAGAAGGGAAGTCCCGAGGCGCAACTGCCTTCAAGGGGACATAACTTCCTCATTTAACAGTTTCAATTCAGTTTATTTATATAGTGCCAATTCACAACACATGTCATCTCAAGGCACTTTACAGTTCACCAGATCATATATTCAAATTGATTGAAAGTTTTCTGTCTAAAGAAAACCAGTTGATTGCATTGACTCAACTCGAATACAATCCCTCACACTAATCATGCTTGTAGCCAGTGTTGGGTAAGTTACTTTAAAAATGTAATCCATTACAGTTACAAGTTCCCTTGTTTAAAATGTAATTGTAGTGTAACTTTTTTGATTACTTTTAAAAAGTAATGTAACTAATTACTTTTGATTACTTTTTGATTACTTTAAGGTGTTAATGAGTATTGACCCATGTTCAACATTTCATTTTTGTGAACTGAATGTGAACCTTAAAAAAGCACTAAGCTGAGAGGGAACTGCTGACAGGAAATCACAGGATGTCCACAAGAAGAGATGCCAGCACCAGGCATGGAAGATTTTCTCAGACTCCTCTCATCAGGCCATACTCTTTTCTGTTCCTCCCCCAGGCTCTACCATTTACGCAGTTTGCAGACTAACACAAGCAGGTTCAGGTTGATAGCCGGCAAACACTTCTTGCACTGCACGGTTAAATTTGAGCCAGTTTCACAGATGTAAATAAAATGCTCCTTAAATTTCCAGTGCTGGAAGGCTGTCATTTTTGATGCGCTGCTTCAGCTGATATAGAACCGTCCGCTCGCTTGCTGTTCCTCAAGGAGGCTCCACCAGCACAGGATGGATCATCAGAGTGGCAAATATTATAGAGACAAGGAGCCGTAGCGGGAAACGGTGATACAGGGCGCGAAGCAATAAAAGTATCATTACTGTACATATTTCGCAAAGGTTTTTCTTTATATTTTTAAAAAATGTAACTAAATTTGTAACTCTTAATATTTTCGGAAGTAACTGTAACTGAGTTACATATTTTCTCATTGTAACTGTAACAAATTACAGTTACTCTGTTTTTGTAATTAAATTACGTAACGTCGTTACATGTAATCCGTTACTCTCCAACACTGCTTGTAGCGACAGTGGAGAGGAAACTCCCTTTTAGCAGGAAGAAACCTCCAGCAGAACCGCACATTTCAAAACAACCTTTCATTTAGATTACACAAATTTATTCAGATTAAAAACTGTTTAAACTGAAGTCAAACCGAATGAAATCTATAGAAAGTTATATATTTTGCAATTCAATATTGATATGATAAACAAAAAGTTTGANCACAATTGTGTTCTCAATAAACCCAAAAGACTCCTTAATATCAAAGTTTAATATTTTGGAAGTTGTTTTTTTTTTTTTTTTTTTTTTTTAGATTTGGCCATTTTATGAGGATGTCTGTGTGTGCAGGTAAATAGTAATTTTATTAAGGATTCATCTTTGATAATTAGTATTATGATCTATAGAGCAAACATAGTTGTAATGTGATTTACAAAAGTGAGGAAAGTTATTATTTAGTATTTTTTATAAATGTATGTTAATTTTTGTTTGTTTTTTGTCAATGTCAAGACTTTTGATGAATCACAGTGAATGGGAAATTTATTTTGTGTTTTTCCTTTTAAGTTTGTTCTTCTTAAACACCAGAAAAACATTAACTGTGAAACATGAGGATAATCTGTCATAAAATCCCACTTATGAAAGGTAATCCCACTGAATTTGTTTTTTGTAATCTCCTTTAACTGGTGCATCCATAGGCAGAATAAAAATTGGGTATCCTGAGAGGTACCTCTGAAAATTTTATAACTTTTAATACAAAATCTAAATTATGTATTAAAAATAGAAAATCAGATCAATCAGTTGGCCTGAAAAACATTCTTATTCTCAGTCAACCAATTTATCTGGAAATCGGTTAGGAGTTCACCAGATCCAGAGTTTCTAAATACATAATGTAGGGTAAGCCTCTATTGACTGTACTATCTATGACAGCAGCTTGGTCTGACCTAAGATGGCCACTCTGTCAGCATGCCTCTTACCCATTTAAACAGGTGATATCGATGTCTATGTGTATGAACACCATCATTCATTGAGAGAGAGTGATTGGGGTCAGATTCCCTGGGAGATTCCATTCCTTATGCTGACATGCTATCAGCCCAATATTCATACAACCCGCCATGCTCGTGTGCTGAACAGGGCCACTAGTCACTAGTATCAGATACCAGCTTGTGAAAGTGCTGCATAAAGCCCACCCCCCTGCTTTTGTTTCAAAATAAAAGCAAACACAGTAGGCACATTGGTTGTAATGACAATAGCATTGTGCAAAGTAAGCAGAGCACAGAAAGACTGAGATGATAGAGGATGCCACCACGGCAACTGTGGCGTCACTGGTTGCAACATAAGAATCCAGGCACGGAGGTATGGTTAGGACACAAGCATGGACCATGCACCAGGAGGACAGAGGAGCAGGGACACCGGTAATGGAAATGGCACAGTGTGGCACCATTGGGAGTGGCTGCCCTCCAACAGAGAGCTCTTACAGACCTGAGCCTTGGGTCTGGGAGAAACCCTACTGCACAGAACCAACCCATATGCAGCAGGGAGCAGTCACTTTATTTGATAAGATGTATCATCTTGTTGTGTATTTTTTAAAATACTCAAAATGCCGCTATTGTACAACTGTCCATTGTGCTGAATGCAACTGGTAGCTTGACATAACATTCCACAGCATTAATTCTTAAAAGTTAACATTAGTTGCACAGATATATTGCAACTAATGTTGCAATTATGATGTATTTAGTGACCATCTCAGTAGGGATGACAAATGTTATTTAATCAAATAATATTCAGATGATCATAATGTTCTATGAACACATGCCCAAAGGCTGTGTTAGAACGAAAAAAATGTGTCATGAGACAAGACACAAGGACCTATGTTCAAGTTTAGACAGACAGTGGAAAAATTCAAATTCTTTAGAAGTGGGCTGCGGATCCGCGATATCAGTGGCTAGGGCGAGGCACTGGCAATCACTGGTAACTCTGGTTGCAGAAAAAGACAGATTGGAGACCATGATAATCTGACATGCGATGATTATTCGTGTGAGTCACTAACCAGGTTTAATAGTTCAGTCCATCACCCAAGAAAAAGGTAGCATCCAGCCAGTGGGCTGCCAACAAGATGCGGCGGGTGTCATGCAGTGTCCTAGATGCTGCAGCCCTGGAGAACATGCACGAATCCAAGCAGGGTCAGGGAGACAGATCAGAACAGGAAGGCTGAGAGAATAGGAACCAATCAGAATAGGAGCATGCCGGTTCAGGGTTCCAGGAGTCCACAGACAATTCAGGTCAGGATCAGGAAATCAAAAAAAATATGAAACGTTTGAGCCCTCTCTCCACTGGCCCCCAAGTTTGAGCACTAAAACAAGAGTAAAAATCTGGCCTTGATGGTTGGGACTGAGCTGTGCAAATAGAGGAAGGAGCAGGGGGATCAGATTTGCAGTACTGAGCAACTAGGTAGAGTTAGACAGGTGAATGGAGTGAGTAATTAGGTCAGCCATCAGTGCCAAGATCATGACAAAAGTAAATGAAATGATGGAAGAAATTCACCACAACTTCAATTTCAAATATAAGCTTAATAAAAATAATTTAGCCCAAAATGAAACATGTCAGTTAAAAATTCTTAATTACATTAGTGCAACTCAACTAAACTAAGTTATAATGTAAACAAAGAACACGAAAAACTTGGTTGAAAACCATAAATAATAAAACGAAGTAATGATAACACAGTTCAGGATTAGAGAGATATTTCTTGAGAGATATTTTTTGCTGAAAAGGGAAAGATGCTCTGTTTACAATGGAATAGCAAAATATGGTTATTTAGCCTAAAATACAATAAAAAAAAATATATATAATCCTTTTCAAGGCTCTAAAACTGGGTTTGCTGAGTTTTTGGAAACCTACAGCCATCAATGTGAGGACTCCTGTCTGTGTGTTTGTGTTTCTGTGTTTGTCTCCCTTCCTCCACCAGGAGGCACCTGGTTCTGGTCCACCTCCTCACACACCTGCTGATGGTTTCCTCGTTAACGGAGTGTTCTTAAGCTGCTGACTGCCACTACCTCGACGCCAGAGTGTTTGCCAGTTTTGGGTATTCTAGCCAAGCTGAGTTTTGCTGAGTCAAACTGAGTTCTTGTCAACCTGAGTTTTAGCATTGTTTTTGTCTTTGCCTCTTGGCAGGAAGTCATCCTGCAAACTGGATTTTTCTGTCCTTCTCTCCCTGGAAGGATCAACAGAGCTATAAGCTGAGCTGGGGTTACAAACAGGAGGTTTGGACCCACTTTCCCCAAGAGATCGTTTGAGCTTCACACTGAGAAAGGGATTAATCTCCACCACGACCCATTCAAATACTGAAGGAAATCTGAGTGGCAGTCAGATTCTCCGTTCACCTACAAACAACCGCATTCTGGGTAAACCCTGTTCTGCCCTCCACCGAATCAGACAAACACGGGAACAACAGCATACAGACTGGAGTCAAAGATTCAACAACTTCTCTGGAAATGTGAGTCTGCAACCAGATCCTCTTCTCCAAGTTCACAAATCAAATTTCCCACTGAGCCTGAACTAATCGCTGTGTCTTCCCCTCACTTATCAGTTCTGGTTGAGCAGTGTTCAGAGCAACACTTCTCTGTGCATTATCTCTTCAATAAAACCTGTGAAACCTTTTCTCCTGGTCTCCCTGTTTGGTCTTCAGCATTTGGGTATGAACTTTAGTAAAATCAAGACAGTCAGGAAGTGTAGCAGTTTGTAGCTGGACCCAAGATGCAGAGGTGGAGGCAGAGATGGTTTCTTGTAGATTTAATGATGAAGGCAGTGGTAGTATAAATCCAAAAGTAATCAGGCGAGGAACAAGAACAGAGTACAGAGGAGGTGACTGACAGGAACTGGGGAGTTTTTCCTCCCCACTGTCACTACATGCATGCTTGTGTGAGTCGATGCAATCAACTAGTTTTCCTTAGATAGAAAACTTTGAACCAATCTGACTGTATGAATTGTCTCTGTAAGGTGTCTTTAAATAACAAGCTTTGTGAATTGGCACTAAATAAATAAACTAAACTGAAATTAATTTAAAGTGGCACAAACACTAGCAATACTTACAGGTTATCTATATACTGATTTCTTCTATCACGTTTGTCTTAATACATCCATTGTATACAGTGAATACGATGTTTCTATGTAAGCACAAAACAAGCTTAAATCTAAAGCAACCAGACTTTTGCTTAGTCTGAGCTTTTTTTAATTTAGATCGCTCCCCAGTAATATAGAGTTGGAGTGCTAATTTTTTTTAAGCAACATGAAGGGTCATTTTCCTAATCAAATTCCAGGTCGGATGCAAAATCAAAGTCCGACCATGACCTAGATGACCTCGAATTTACACAGTTGTTTGTGTTGTACCATATTATTTCTCAGTTTAATTTGCATAAACATCACTGCTTTTTACAGATGATTTTAATCCTGTCAAACATGATAAATTAATCTTCAATGGTTTTGAATGTTAGACCTGCTGATATAGAGGCATGGAGCACATGGCACATTTGTGTGAAGTACAAGAAAAATTAGAAAAATTACCCCTGTAACCGCGGTTAATAATTGGAATTGGCAATATAAAGTGCAAAAAGAAATGACATGAAATCAAGTCTGACAAAATTTTAGCTTAGAGTAATTGATGCTTGTATTTCATAAGTATAGCATTTTTTTTCTCAGTGTGCACAACGTAAATGGTCTGTACTTATTAATCTTAACACAACATTCACCCATTCATGCACACACTGATGGTGGCAAGCCACAATGTAGCAACAGCTGTGCCAGGGCTATTTGCCAACAGCAAGGCTGCTTATACCAGACACTCAGATCAACCAGCAGTGGGTAATGTGGGTGAACTGTGTTGGGCAAGAACATAACAGCAATGAAAGCCAGAGGCAG
>NW_015151344.1:185820-188362 GCF_000732505.1 Cyprinodon variegatus
CTTATTGTTAACATTTTCACTTTTTTTTTTCTTTTTTTTTCATGTGATGATTTGGTTGGGAAACACTTTGCCTTTTAATTTTATTTAAAATTAATTAATATTCTAAATATTACATTTGAACATTCCACTAAATTCAAATTATCTTCTTTGATAGGTTTGTGTGTTTTAAGCAGGTTTCGAATCTAACCTATATATTCGTTTTCTACAATAAGGTGTATGTTTCTACAGTAGATAGATTTCTTTGAAAGTTGATTTCATTTGTACAAAACATCTTGGTTATGAGTTTCATCTTTTAGCTTTTTGAATAATTAGATTGAACATGCTTTTTTTTTTCTCAATGATTTTAGCTTTTTGTTTAGTTTTTTTAACCTATAATGATATTGAGTGATGTCTATACAGCATAAACCTGATATGCGTAGAAGTGATTGTTATATGTATTTTCTGCACTTTTGCTGTTCATTTTATGTCATTTGCCTAATTAGTTACCTTTAAATACATAGGCTAAAAAAAATTCTGATGCTTTTAAAATTTAGCAACTGCCAAATATATTTTAAGAATTCATGATTTCTTTAATAAAGCATTATTACTTTAAAATTATTTAAATACAGCCAAAACATTTTGATAAAACTATTACAGTATCTGTATCTGTGATATCTGTACCTTTTGTAGAGACTGCAGATTTTGTTATACCCATCTTCTAACAAACCTGTTGTGTAATTCTCAAAAGACCCTAATTGCTAAGAATGTTTTAATTATTAAAGAGCTTTTTCATTAATGTTGCAAACAGAGAGAGTTAGAAAAGTCTTTTTTTTGATAAATCATCTGTTAATGTAAGAATGAGCAGTAATTGTTCAATCATAAATGCAATGTGTATGGTATGCAAATTCCAATCTGGTTTTCGCCCCTCCCACAGCACAGAAACAGCTCTCATCAGAGTCACCAGCGATCTGCTGATAGCTTCTGATTCCGGTTTCATGTCCCTCCTCATTCTTCTCGACCTCTCTGCTGCGTTTTACACAGTAGATCACCACTTAATACCATGACACACTTGCACATGAATGACGCTGGTCAAATTTGCCCTGCAGCCTTCAAGAAAAGAATGTAGAGAACAGCTCTCTACATGTTATAATATATGTGGTGTAATATCCCAAATACATGATTGTGCATTCACAATCAAGAGAGCAATAATGTTTTTTTTGTTCAAGTACTTCTGCCTCTTTGCCTGCTCAGACACATCTCTTCCTTGCTACTCGCTTGCTTACATTTTTATAACTTTTAGACTTTCTATCTCTCAGCCAAAGTGACAGTAATTTAGGCAAAACTATTTTTTTCTTTAGAGATTCTCTAGCTGGACTCATTTTTAAAAATGTTTTATATTATTTTGATCACCCCGCAGAGAAGGACACTTAAGGGCAAAATGCCTCCCTTGACTGCACAGGACTTAGACAAGCTTCTATAGAGGATGGCTGTATTGGAAATTTGAAGATTGAAGATTAACTGAATTGAAATAAATGTGGAACTGAATGCTGGTTATGAAAATTGTACAACCCCGCTGTCACAGTCTTGGTTTTCCATTTGTTGTCCTCTGCTGCCCTCTTGTGTCCTCTTTTCCCTAGCTCTGTTTTCTGCTCTGCCCTCACCTGTTTTCAATCCCCTCGTTAGCCCTCTCTTTGTCTCTGTCCCCTTTAAAAGCCTCCCTCTTCAGTTCCTGTTTGTTGGATCCTCGTCTAACGTCTGTCTGCCTTCCTCGTCTCTCCATGGTTCCTAGAGTTTGGTTTTCCCCTGATGTGTCCTTGGTTCTGGTTCGTTTGTTATTATGTTGGATTTTTTGATTCCTGCCTCAGTTCCTGTGAACTTTATTAAACCCACTTAAATTCACCTCTGCCAACTTGCCTCTGCATTTGGGTCCTCAAACCAACACCAAATCCTGACACCCCCCAACGCCGACCCTCCCAGTTTCTCAAAATGCTGATAGAACCCCACCAGTGGTTTTGAATAGCAACTCATCACAATAACAAATGACCAATGGAACATAGAAAAGAGGTGCTGCTTCTAATGAAAAAATCGGACTTGCAGCCCCGCTAGGAAACACTTGGAGCAAAGCCAATCAACAAACAATCCAATCAAGAGCTCAAAAGCAATCTAACAGGACAAACAACACATTTACAAACCTGGCCAAGAATTCAGAGAGAAATGTCTTCCACCCCAAGTATCCACAGGTGCAAAAAGCTGCTTTCTCACAAAACAAAAGATAAGGAACAACCCATTGTGATTAAAACTTTTGCTAAAAACTTTTTTTAACCCTAAAAGAAACTGACCTTGAAGAGAACAGCCCGTTTCTGTTTCCAGACATCAGAAAAAAAAGGCATGACAACACTCAGCTGTCATGTTGGGGTCTAATCTTCTAACCCACATGCAGAAACACTCAAGAGACAGGAAAAAAGTTAAAAGGTTTATTGACAATGATTTCAGAGAAATGTGAACGGGGTCTTGGTATGTCAGGCTGGTCACGGGAGGGAAGATACTAGAGGAGGACAGATCG
>NW_015151344.1:188771-189724 GCF_000732505.1 Cyprinodon variegatus
AGATACAAAAGGCAACTGGAGATGGAGTCTTCAGCTGAGTTTCTTACCTGAATAATTGGATCAAATGAGCCTGCTCTGCAAGATCGATTGGTGTTATTGACAACTTTAATATCTTGTGGGAAAAGAGACATCTGTTCAAAAGAGATGGATTTCACCTTAATGGAACAGGTGCAAAACTTCACTTAATGAAGTACAGGATATGAATGAAACCCAGATAAAGAGCCTCCATCATGATAAATGATAATCACTCTGCTGAGGCCTTGGCATGCAAGATTCATTCTGTTCTTGTTCCAAGAACAGAATGAACGAATAATAAAGACAGCCCAAATGGTAGATGAGGTGATGAACAAATACATGTCACATAAATCAGTGCTTTGGAGCATAGTATCTACTCCTAAAACACTTACATACAGACATGCAATCCCAACAGAAGCATCTCCCCTCCAAACGGAACTATGCAAGCCCCATTTCCAGCCCAACACTACAGCTGAATCAATGACTTAATTACTCAGCATAATCTTGATTTTGTGTTTCTAACAGAGATGTCGCTTAATGAAAATAATGAGATATAGATTTTATTGGAGAATGCACCTCCAAATTAAATTTTTCTCCAACAGAGGAGATTGTTTAAAAAAAGGGGAGAACTTGTTGCTCTTCCTGTAACTGAGATTATCAACAAAAACATCAACAATATTGGCACCTTAATTGCAACAGGTAACAGGTTAACAAACCCTCCTATCTCTGCGGCTGATAAACTACAATCTAAAAAGGCCTGCAATAGCTTTACAAAAGTAAAAGCAGTCCTGTTATCAATGCCATCTCCAGTACCAATCCTGTTTCCAGTTAGAGAAACATGGTAAAATGTTCCTATTCTGCCCAATAAACTGCAAAAGCTTGGAAGAAACTGTTCATCCGCTAAGCTCTCCTTCCTTCTGTCTTGATGTTTTATCCAC
>NW_015151344.1:192068-193495 GCF_000732505.1 Cyprinodon variegatus
CCATTCACGCACACACCCACACACTGATGGTGGTAAGCTACATTGTAGCCACAGCTGCCCTGGGGCTCACCGACAGAAGCAAGGCGGCCGTACACTGGTGCCACCGAGCCCTCTGACCTTAAGTAGGCAATTCAGGTGAAGTGTCTTGCCCAAGCAAACAACAACATTGACAGAGCACTGAGACTTAAACCGTCAACCTTTCGATTGCAAGCCAAATTTCTACAATCTCAAAAAGGATCACTGTCAAGTGTTTCAGTAACTGCACCCTGCAATTGAAAGGGTTGGACCCATGACTTTAAGAGTATAGCTGGATTTACTCAGCTATACTCTCTAACAACAGTCATTTAAAAACCTTAAGACAGAAAGACAGGATGGTTAGTAAACACATAATATTCAGGACACACAAACTATAAATGGCAACACATTACTTGAATCTATCTAATCTCTATATATATACATGGCAGAGTTTTACAAAATGTACATTGCACCTTGCCCAGACATTTAACTATAAATACCATACAATACAATCCCATAAAGCACAACATGGATACTAATTTCCCAAATCATTTACACTGTTAGGTTATTCAATGATGATTATTAAAGTAATGTGTGTTCATATGAAACATTGTTGAAAGGAGATGCTCCACTCCTGTCTCCTGTTTCAGTCAGGAGACCATCCTGCCTTGTCATTCTGATGGAGCATCCTGTCTTTATGAACTGATCAATTGTTCTGTCAGAACAATACTGTGTTTTTAACCATGTGTCATGTTCTGTTAATAAAACGCTCTGCGGAGGAGGTCTGGTGGGAGACAGTGTGTTTGAGTCTGGGGTTCAACTGCTTTCCTTCTGCAGAAGGCGTATGAAAAATCCCTTACTGTATATTTCAGTTCTTCTTTTGCAAACCTACATTTATGAACCCAACATACACCACTGCAGCCATTTTCAAATCAAGGTGTTCAAATCAAATGAGGAGGACTCCACTCAAATTACACATACTATATTCTACAACAGTGGCAGTAAGATCCTCTAAAAGTCAGGTTTCTTACCGGCTACCTCTTCAGTTTTTTGATATGGGTCCTCAATTCTCTGAAGATTAGCAGCTGCCTTCCTAGGTGTTAGTTATGCCTTCACCAGTGTGAGGCAAAGCACTTCAGGTGTGCACACTATTAGCCCCGCCCTGGGCTGCCACCAATTAGTAGGCCAGTGCAACTTTCACAAAGTTAACAGAATTAAACACAACCTTGAATTACTTAATCATTCTCATTGGAGCACAGAATTATGTTGCGAAGAGGAAAATTAAAGGATGATGTGATTAGTCTCCTTTGCACTGCAGAACAGACACATTTTAGTTTTCATTAGTGGCCCTTTCACACCACCTTCAGCGGTTCATTTCAATTCAGTTTATTTATATAGCGCAAATTTAAAAC
>NW_015151344.1:195476-197020 GCF_000732505.1 Cyprinodon variegatus
TTTCCAACTTTTTTAAGTTTAAGTTTTTGTCTAATTAGCCATAAGTTTAAAGGTGAAAAGTAGTTGAGGTAACGCGTCATAAGTCAACTGAAATCGACTGCTTAGACAAGAAAGAGTATAGCCTGCTCGGTGGAAATATGTAAATATTTGTAAATGATTCTAGGAATCTGCCCGAATTTATTAGACAGATGTCAAATTGGCAAATAGGTTTTCATTTGAATAAACAATTTAATGTTATTAGTGGCCTGTCTGTTAAAATGGACTTTAAAATCATATGATTACTCCTTTTCTGGTAGTATGGAAATCATCCATTCATTTTCTCCTGCTTAGATCTTCTCCAGGTCGTGGTGGGGCCATTTTCCTAGTATGGAAATCACGCTCAATAAAAATGTCTGAATAAATTTTTATGGTTAATTGGTAGCCATATTTTAAGAAGTGACCTATTTGAATACATGTGGTTGAACAGCTTAAATGAACAAAAAAAAAATTGTAGTTAATAATGAAATTAGATGTAGTGGTCTCGCCATGCAAACAGACCAGCTTTGACTAATCCACCTAAACCATAGGTGTGCCTATAAATATGCCTAAGTTTGCCATTTCACCACTACATAAATGTATCTGAAAACTGGAAAAAAGGATTATATACAATTTATCTGCCAAGGTTTGTGTGTTTATCTGGTCTTTAAACATTCATCATTCTCTGTTTAAACCAGTAGAGTTGTACAGTAGATAGAACTGGAAATCTTTTATAAATATTGGATTTAATTACTTCTTTGGAATTAACCAATAAATGTAATACTTTAACTTTGCCAAAAATTACACTGTGAAACTATCAGACAAGCATGATTGTTTGCTTGGGCATTTAACAATAGCACTTATATGCAATCAATACCAATACTGGAGTGATTTGCACAGGCATCCTGGTAGGCAGGCACTCAAATGGGGTTAAAACTGGCACCTTGTTTAGCACACTGAGCAACAACCTGTCTTAGTAGTTTGATTTTTTACAGGAACAGCTTAAAAACCTTGTATGCAAGTTTCTTTAAATTATGATCCAAATGTTGTCTGATGCAAATGTTTGAAAATGTTTAAAATATTTTTTTTCTACAAATCAAAATTGAAACAACAGAACTAATTATTGCAATTCCAAATTATTATATGAATAAAAAGAAAAAGAAAAAAAATGAAATACAGTAGTTCTTAGAAAATGTAAAATAGACTATTTCAAAGACATGAATCTTGACTTATTTTTTTTGCTCAAAGTCTTACATAAGAATCACCATTCTCTTTTTCTTTTTTTTAACTCTTTTTCTTGCTTTAAGGAGCTTCCTCTGAACTGCATTGATATATATGTGGAAGCCAACACCACCTGCCAACAGGTGATGGTGAACAAGGACACCTTGATAAATTAGTGAGCACCTATACAGTATGTTCTTAAAGATGTAGGGTGACATGATGAGGAAGTAAAAAAATAATAAACTCACCACAGGGATGCATTTGAAGTGCACTTAGGAAATTCTTAGGAAAACAACAAAATTAGTAAA
>NW_015151344.1:198425-201068 GCF_000732505.1 Cyprinodon variegatus
ATGTTTTTACACATTATGATAAAGAAAAGAAATGTTCCATTTGTTTGTTTTGTTCCTTAGCTGTTGAAATATATTGCGTTCCTAAATAAAGGTTTGAAATTGATGGTGATATAATTTTCACACTTTGTAAACATATTCAAGGCCTCATATATAATTAGCAACATACACACATAATATAGAAGACAGGGTGTTTGAACTTTAGCACACAGAAACATTGGAAAGGATAGGTTATGTGGAAATCTTTGGAAAAACAAGATCTTAACCTGTGACCTGAATGTACCGGTAGGTTTTTGAACCAAGAGATTTTGGCAAAAACAGGAAACATCTCTTTCCTGTTTAAGGAGCAGAGCCCATCTTTGGCCAGAACACAGACACTACACACATGCATACATACCTAGGAAATTTATAGCCAAACAGACGCACATATATTTCACAAACACTCACATCATGGTTCAGGAAGGTATAAATAGGGTTCAAATAGTGTAATAGTAATGGTGTAAATTGTTTTCATTTGTCCTTCTTTCTGTCATATTGTGCATTGTTAAAACCTGTAATTCTCTCAAAAAAATATGTTAATAAATAAGCAGTACCAGATATATGCACAGCGGTTATCATTAGAATAGAATAGAAAATCCCTTTATTGTCCCACAATGGGGAAATTGTGGTGTTGCTGCAGCATTACACCAAACGTGGTCACAAAAATTTGGACTTTAAAGGTGTTTAATGAAAAAAAAAAAACAGAATAAGTGGCAGAGTAAGACAATAAACAACATAAAATACGGTACTGTAAAGTGTTTTTACGAATATAGATATTGTCACCCAAAGAATAAATAATGAATAATAAATATAAAAATAAATTGAACATTATTGATCTCACATTGGAGAAATTTATCTCTGCATTTAACCCATCCCCTTGGGGAGCAGTGGGCTGCCATTGTGAGGCGCCCGGGGAGCAGTGTGGGGTTAAGGGTCTTGCTCATGGACCCAGGGTGGCAGTCTGTGGGAGTGTTTTTTTTTTTTGCCTTATTCTGTCCAATGATTTCCAAATACTTCTTATGTTGCTTTGTGGAAAATCCCTTCATGTCTTCTGGATGCATGAGACTTGTCAAATAAAGTGTGATTCAGTGCAAAAATGTAAAAAACAAACAAATAAAAGTGTGCTCAAAGTCTTGGTGGTAATTAAATTATGATGTTTTATCATTCTTTTTGATTTCTTTCTACCCAGGGTTAGTTGCTAACAGATACAACTTACTTCTAACTTAGTGTTCTGCACTTCATATTTTCAGGAGATGAAAACGTCATAGTAGAGAATTTAAAACATTATTATTTTTGGCATTAGATAACATTGTACACTGAAATAAAACAGCTCATAAGATTTACTTGAAAAATATATTGTAAGTATTTGCACTCAAATGATTTAAGTGAAATTTAATGCTGCAATATCAAGTAACACTCACTTGCCAGTATCAAGCGAATTTTACTTTCCATTAAACATAACAGTTGCGAAGATATTAAGTAACATTTACTTAATTACATCCAAGTTGTAAGTTAGATTTATTTAAAAAATTAAGTAAAGTGAAATAGCATTTTACTCAAAATNGGTAGAACAATGACTCAAAGTTTTATTGATATTTTATAGTCTAATTTCAAACTGAAGTTCTCTCTACTTTTATTCTTGGTAATATTTTTTAAAGGTCTGCAAGTAGCCAATAAATGTAACCATAATGATTTGGTGCTGCTTAAAAAAAAATAATATTAATGTTCTTTTAACCCAGACTTATACTTTCAAACTAATAAGAAAAGCATCATTTTTATCTTGTGCAACAGTTTGAAAAAGTATCACTGAAACACAATCAACTCAGTGTGACTACAGTAGGCTATGTACCTTTAAGTTCATTTCTGACATGTGTTCAAGTTCAACCTTCCCTCAGTTTACGCAGTGTATTTCTGCTGCTTAATATTATTTGATATAAATGTTGAGAGCTGTTAGTTTGCAGCAGTTTGATGAAAAGACGTTTAAACTTCAGCTTTATGCAAAATATTTTTTTTTCCTTTTCCTCTCTATATGAGTTATGTTCTCCCCCTTTTCTTTACAGAAAAGCTACAATTATGATGAATCTATCAGAAAACTCTCCATTCACACCCAGCCGTCTACTGCAGGAGCACTGCACCAACATTTTTATTTCCATTTCTTGGATCAGATTCATCCTCCTCCTTCCTCTGTCAACCGCTGTCCTCTATCTAGGTCTCCAGAAATGGCTTCAGCAGCGCTCCTTTAAAACAGCGAGCCACTTTGACATCTTCACCTACCATCTGGTTGCCATGGAATTTTTTTGGGTGCTTGGATGCCTCTGTCAAGTTTGTGCTCATATCTATTCTTCGGAAACTCTAAAATATATAACAAAGCTTCTGACTTTAAATGCTTTGTGTGGGGAGATTTTACTTCACACCCTGATCTGTGTGGAGCGTTACATTGCTGTGGTTCTGCCCATTACTTACATGAGGATAAGAGCCTCCTCTGGGGTGAGGGTCAGAAACATCAGCATTGTCTTTGTCTGGCTGCTTTCCTTGGGAGTGACAAGTTTTCAATTTGTTAGATATCCAATCTCTAACGGTCCCTTATTATGTCTTTTGGGTTTTGCA
>NW_015151344.1:203321-204675 GCF_000732505.1 Cyprinodon variegatus
ATGAAGTAATTTAAGTAGATATTAATTATTTTCTCTGATTGACATTTACTTTGCTTCATTATGTTACATTACTCACTAATATTAGGTAACCATTGCCATTTTTCTTTTGATAAATGTTACCAAATACATTGAAATAAAAGTCTATACATTTTATATACCATCCATCCATTTTCTTACACGCTTGTCCCGACTGGGGTCACGAGGGGTGCTGGTGCCTATCTCCTGCAGTCAATGGGTGAGAGGCGGGGTACACCCTGGACAGGTCGCCAGTCCATCGCAGGGCAACACAGGACAAACAACCATTCATGCACACACTCACACCTAAGGAAGAGAAACCAATCAACCTAACAGTCATGTTTTTGGACTGTGGAAGAAACCCAGAGAGAACCCACACATGCTCAGGGAGAACATGGAAACTCCATGCAAAAAGACCCCGGGCTGGGAATTGAATCCAGAACCTTCTTGCTGCAACACAGCAGTGCTACCCACTGTGCCACTGACCAGCCCACAATTTATATACATTAAACTATTTCTAATTTTAAACTAATTGTTCATTCTTTCATGGGCCAGCCAGAAATTTGACAGTCTAAATGGAATTGTACGATTAAAATAGGCAATAAGAAAGTAAAACCCTCTAAAACTCAGTTTCAAGATTCAATACAGAAATATACTCATGTGAGATCAAGAATATTTAACCTACACAAACATGCTCAAAATAACCTCTGGGCGAGGATCAGAACTGAAACAGCCATTTAAACTTTGAGCAGTGGAGTATAGATTATGTCTGCCTCTATTTAAATGGAAAAAGCATGTACAAATATTGCATTATTATTAAGTGCATTTTGTTGTACTGCATTAGAATTTGTACAGAAAAAGGAGAAGTGTGGTATGACTTGTAAACAACAAATACACAGTATTAAATATACGGTAACACAGGTCTGGTAATTAAAACATTTTTATTAATAGAAGAACACCTTGTTTTCCCTTCACTTTTTTTTGGCTTATAGCATAAAATCCCTGTGAAACACTCTGAGGTTTGTGGTTCTATTGTGACAAAATGTGTACTAATCTGACTCTTCATCTTGCAATAAATATCCCATCATAAACCTTGGGCAAAGTTCTCCACAGACTGGGATGCATTTTAATTTAACAGCAAATCTGCTCACTGTTATGCATTTGGAGATGTGGGCAGTTTACGTATCTTGCTTTACATTTAGGAAAAATCAGTTTGAACGACATCCCTCAGGATGCTGTTCTGAGGTTCAGGGTTTCTCTGTCTCAAACACATTTTGATTCGTTACACAGTTAAGACAAATACTTTGAGATTATATATATATATATATATATATATATA
>NW_015151344.1:206375-208211 GCF_000732505.1 Cyprinodon variegatus
ATGCTAGGCTCAGGTGCTAACCAAACTGGATAAACACTGCGGCGTTGAGGCAAGGTCTGAAGGCCGGTTATATACTGGAGGATCCTCCTGATGATGAGATACACCTCAGGAGTGTCGAAGGCTCAGCTCAGGAGGATCCACGGCGAACTCTGCTGGAGAAAGGTGGAACTTCTCCAGATCCCTACATTTACTACACCAAAAGTCATTTTTATCAATCTACTTGCTCTGGAGAGCAGAGTTCGCTGCTTTTAGATGTTGTCTCCAAAGTCTCCAGTAGCAGAAAAAAGTCTCTAGATTTGGCGCTAGGAGCTTTTTAGAAATCAAAGTGCTAGAGGGGTCTGAAAAGTGGCTAAATATAGCGACTAAAGCCCTAAGTTGGCAACACTGCTCTTTGCATCGTTTTGTTTTCAAATGTTTTGCTGCTGTCTGTCTGGACCTTTCTGAACATGTGCAGCTGTCATGGTGTCTATGTGTGGCTGAGACTTCAGGTTTCCCAACAGATCTCCAATTGGACTACCATTCACCGCCTGATTGTCTGACTAAGTTGGTAATTTCAAGCCTCTCTCCCTAAGTAAACTCTCCCAGAGATCTGTATCTGAACCGTCAGGTTGTTGCTGACTCACCTGTGCTCCAGCTCATCCAGCTGTCTTTTTCCTCCAGGCTCCGCTGTTACCCCGTCTGCCTGCCCGCTCTCCACCGTTTGGTCTCCAGCCCACCTTTCCAATCCACAAGCCCCCTCCGGGATCGGCTCTTCTTCTGGAACAGTAATCTTCCTCACGTTCTTTTCCCCACTTGGACAGATTCACTTCCCGAACCCCCAATAACAACACCTCTCTGTTTTCAGAAGCAGCTGATCTGTTTGAACCATGCTTGGATTCTGTTTTCTGTTTAATAAAGATACCAATCCTTAAAATCCTGCTTGTGGTTTCCTGCATGTGGGTCAGAAAAATCCCCTCAATCATGACAGAACAATCAGGCCAGTTTGACCCAGTAGAACCACGAGCGGGCTCCCCCTCAGAGCAAACGAGCGTGCTAACACAACACCAGGAGATGTTGCGCTCCTTGTTTGAACAACAAGGGTTTGCTGCTCAACACATGAATCAGCTGACCATGTCGATCCAGGAACTGACAAACAAACTCTCCATTACGCCCCCTTCTCCGGCTGGCCGGCGGCCGCATCCCTCCCGTTACCGCCCCAGGTGGTCAATTCCGGGATGTCACCTCGCCAGTTCCTGAACATTATTCTGGGGAGGTTGGAAAGTGTGGAGGCTTTTTGTTGCAATGTTCCCTTGTTTTTTGTAGGTCACCCCAGTCTTTCTCCAATGATGCATCTAAGATCTCCTATTTAGTGGGACTCCTACAGGGGAGAGCACTTCAGTGGGCGGAAGCTAAGAATAACTCTAATTCTCTGTTTAACCAATCCTTTGATGATTTTGTTTCAGAATTCAAACAGACTTTTGGACATGCTGAAACCCAAACAGAGGTAACTAGGAGACTCTGGACCCAGAAAGAAGGCCAGAGATCCGTTGCAGATTTTGCTATTGATTTCCAAACTATTGCAGCCACTTCAGGTTGGAATCCCCAGGCTCTCAAGGGGGCATTCATTAACTCACTAAACGAGCATGTTAAGGATGAGTTAGCCTATCAGGATGATCCCCAAGACCTTGAAGAGCTAATTACATTAGCTATAAGGATTGACAACCGGTTACATGAAAGGACAAGAGAACAAAGGCGTAGGCCGGCTTCCCCTGTTGCAACTCCACCTAGGGGCCCCCAAAGGGCTAGCCCCCAGCCAGATCTACCCATGGAGGAACCCATGCAGGTGGGACGTGCCAG
>NW_015151344.1:209706-211214 GCF_000732505.1 Cyprinodon variegatus
GCTTCCCCTGTTGCAACTCCACCTAGGGGCCCCCAAAGGGCTAGCCCCCAGCCAGATCTACCCATGGAGGAACCCATGCAGGTGGGACGTGCCAGCGTCACTTTAAAGCCCGGCCGTGCCTGTACTGTGGCCGGGCTGGACATTATATTTCAGTTTGTCCCCTTCGGCCAAAAGAGAGAGCCCACCAGTAGCTACGGGAATACTGGTGGGTAGTCTCAGTAACTCTGTCTCCCATTTAGCTTTACCAGCTTCCCTTATCATTGAGCAGGAGTCAGTTCAGCTCCATGCTCTGATTGATTCTGGGTGTGAACAGAATCTGATTGACAGTGAATTGGTAGAACAGCTAAAGATTCCTACCATTCCCCTGGTTGCTCCCCTCTGTGTATCTGCCCTGAATGGTAAGGCCCTACCTGTGATTTCACACCAGACCGAACCTATAGAAGTCGTGTTGTCTAGCAACCATAGAGAGAAACTTAGTTTCTATGTTTTTTCTTCTCCTCAGTCTCCCCTAGTTCTGGGTTACCCGTGGCTTTCTCTCCACAACCCCCACCTGGATTGGAGCAATGGTCGAGTGGAGTCCTGGAGTCACTTGCTTGCAGCCAGCCATTCCACCAACCTCGTCCAGTGCCATGAAAGAGGTAAAAGCACCTGACATATCCAATGTACCCCCCGAATATCATGACTTAAAGGAGGTTTTCAGTAAGTCCAGAGCCTCGTCCTTACCACCACACAGACCATATGACTGTGCTATAGATCTGTTTCCTGGGGCTACACTGCCATCCAGCCGGCTCTATAGCCTATCAAACCGGGAGAGAGAGAGTATGGAGAACTATGTGAATTAGTCATTAGCCACAGGCATAATCTGCCCCTCCTCATCCCCATTAGGTGCAGGTTTATTTT
This sequence comes from Cyprinodon variegatus, assembly GCF_000732505.1. Lineage (NCBI taxonomy): Eukaryota > Metazoa > Chordata > Actinopteri > Cyprinodontiformes > Cyprinodontidae > Cyprinodon > Cyprinodon variegatus. The sequence continues at coordinate 210,607 of NW_015151344.1, forward strand.
TTGTAGCAAAGAAGGACGGTTTACTTAGACCCTGTATTGATTACAGGGTTCTGAATCAGATTACTATAAAGAACAAGTACCCTCTTCCGCTCTTAACTTCTGCCTTTGAACCCGTTAGAGATTCCACAATTTTCAGTAAACTGGATCTAAGAACTGCCTACCACTTGGTCAGAGTTAGGGAGGGGGATGAGTGGAAAACTGCTTTTAAAACCCCCCTAGGACACTTCGAGTTTCTAGTCATGCCTTTCGGGCTCACCAATGCTCCTGTGGTTTTTCAATCACTAATCAATGATGTCCTGCGTGATTTCCTGAATGACTTTGTTTTTGTTTTCCTGGACGATATCCTGATTTTTTCTCGCACACTAGAGGAACACAGAGTACATGTAAGGCGAGTCCTCCAACAACTTATGGAGAATTGACTGTTTGGTGAAAGCTGAGAAATGTGAATTCCATGTTTCCTCAATAACATTTCTCGGATTCATCCTTGAGAGCGGGCAGGTGAAGTCAGACCCCGAAAAGGTCAGAGTGGTTTTGGAGTGGCCAACTCCTACAACAAGAAAACAGCTGCAGCGCTTTCTAGGCTTTGCCAACTTTTACAGAGGCTTCAT
>NW_015151344.1:212223-213734 GCF_000732505.1 Cyprinodon variegatus
GCACAAAGAGGCGATTAGGAGGGCTATTCCCTGGACCAGGGTCAGATCTTTGAGCCTCAAGTACTTTTTCTCTTATGTCCCAGGTCAGGGAACCAATGATGTGGGTGAGAGCTATTGGCCATTAAGTTGGCTTTTGAGGAGTGGCGCCACTGGCTAGAAGGGGCTTCTCATCCTATTGTGGTATGGACGGACCACAAAAACCTTTTATACCTTCAAGGAGCTAAATGGTTAAACCCTAGACAGTCTCGATGATCCTTGTTCTTTACTAGATTCAACTTCCTAATAAATTATGGATCCGGTTCTAAAAATACCAAACCTGATTCACTTTCTAGACAGTTCTCCTCAGATGACGAGACCCCTGTTGACACTACTGTTCCTCCTTCCTGCATCATTGGTTCCCTGACCTGGGACATAAGAGAAAAAGTACTTGAGGCTCAAAGATCTGACCCTGGTCCAGGGAATAGCCCTCCTAATCGCCTCTTTGTGCCCAGTGCTGTTCGCTCTCGTCTTATACATTGGGCCCATACAGCTCACTTCTCCTGCCACCCAGGGGTAGGCAGAACCATAGCCCTGATCAGACATCACTTTTGGTGGCCCTCCTTGTACAAATATGTGAGGGAATATGTCCTTGCCTGTGGTGTTTGTGCCAGGAACAAGTCTCATAACCAGCCTCCCAGTGGTTATCTGCAACCCTTGTCGGTTCCCAAGCGTCCATGGTCTAGTATAGCTTTAGACTTTGTGACTGGTTTACCCTGTTCCAAGGGCTTTAACACCATTCTTACAATAGTGGATCGATTCTTGAAGGCCTGTCATTTGATCCCGCTAAAAAAAACTCCCCTCCTCTCTAGAGACTGATAATCTTCTAGTGAAACATGTGTTTCGTCTTCATGGGATTCCCCTTGAGATCCTTTCAGACCGTGGTCCACAGTTTACCTCTAGGGTTTGGAAGGAGTTTTGTTCGGCACTTGGTGCCAAAACAGCGCTTAGTTCTGGTTTCCACTCTCAAACCAATGGCCAGACTGAGCGCATGAACCAAGAGCTTGAGGCCACCCTGTGATCTCTTTGTTCTTCCCGTCCCTTGACGTGGAGCTCAAGACTGGTGTGGCTGTTAGGCTCATAACTGCCACGTCTCAGCTGCCTCAGGTTACTCTCCATTTGAAGCATCTCTAGGTTATCAGCCCTCTCTATTCCCCCTGGAGGAGAGGGATCTGTCTGTGAACTCAGTTCAACAATATGTCCGTCGGTGCAAAGAAACCTGGAAGGCTGTCACAAAGGCTTTGAACCGTACTGCCGAGCGTAACCGCCGCATTGCTGACAAGAAACGTTCCCCTGCACCCCTGTACTCACCTGGTCAGGAGGTTTGGCTCTCTACCAGAGACATCAGGCTGAAAGCCTTAAATAAGAAGCTGTCTCCTCGATTCATTGGTCCGTACAGGATAAGTTCAGTTCTTAGTCCTGTCTCTGTGCGCCTTGATCTGCCTCCAAGCCTGAAGATCAGCCTGAAGATCCAC
>NW_015151344.1:214744-229849 GCF_000732505.1 Cyprinodon variegatus
GATCTGCCTCCAAGCCTGAAGATCCACCCAGTCTTGCCTCAAAGATGCTGGCTTGAGATCCACTCAAGCCTGTTCTATCTAGCCCATTGTGTCCTCCTCCCAGGTCCCCTCCACCCCCTCTGAATGTCGATCGTCACCCAGCCTACTTGGTCAGGAGTGTCTTGGACATTCGTCGACGGGGCAGGGGTTTCCAGTACCTCGTAGACTGGGAGGGTTGGGGTCCAGAGAACCGTTCCTGGGTTCCCCGTTCATTCATCTTAGATAAGTCCCTTATCAGAGATTTTCTTGCCTCTAGGTCCTCTGGATCTGGGAGGCCACCCGGTGGCGGCTCTTGAGGGGGGGGCAGTGTCATGGTGTCTGTGTGTGGCTGAGACTTTAGGTTTCCCAACAGATCTCCAATTGGAGGGCGTGCCAACCCGACAGGTGACTCACCTGTTTCCCATTTGGTGCAGCTCTTATAAGGAGCAGCTGGACTACCATTCACCGCCTGATTGTCCGACTAAGTTGGTAATTTCAAGCCTCTCTCCCTGAGTAAACTCTCCCAGAGATCTGTATCTGAACTGTCAGGTTGTTGCTGACTCACCTGTGCTCCAGCTCATCCAGCTGTCTTTTTCCTCCAGGCTCCGCTGTTACTCCGTCTGCCTGCCCGCTCTCCACCGTTTGGTCTCCAGCCCACCTATCCAATCCACAAGCCCCCTCCGGGATCGGCTCTTCTTCTGGAACAGTAATCTTCCTCACGTTCTTTTCCCCACTTGGACAGATTTTCTTCCCGAACCCCCAATAACACCTCCTCTCCGTTTTCAGAAGCAGCTGATCGGTCTGAACCCTGCTTGGATTCTGTTTTCTGTTCAATAAAGATACCGATCCTTAAAATCCTGCTTGTGGTTTCCTGCATGTGGGTCAGAAAAATCCCCTCAGTCATGACAGCAGCAAATGGACTGATCCAATATGGTGGACACTGAAGGGGGGGGGGCTAAGATACACTTAATAGTATCAGCGTTCTGATGACATTTTAGCGGAAATATATTAATCAAAATCAGGAATATTTGTATTAACCATACATGTAAATGGTGCCTAGGCAGTTGCCTAGGGCCCCAAATTCCTGGGGGGCCCATTATTGCCTAATGGTAACACCCCCCCCCCCCCCCCCTTTCCGCGCTGCAAGTTCACCAACCAAGGACCAGCCAAGGACCAGCCAGGGACCAACCAAGGACCAGTCACTGACCAGCCAAGGGCCAGTCACGGACCAGCCAAAGACCAGCCAATGACCAACCAAGGACCAACCAAGGACCAGCCAAGGACCAACCAAGGACCAGCCAAGGACCAGCCAAGGGCCAGTCACGGACCAGCCAAAGACCANAAGCCCCCTCCGGGATCGGCTCATCTTCCGAAACAGTAAGCTTCATCACGTTCTTTTCCCCACTTGGACAGATTCCCTTCCCGAGCCCCCCATAACATCTCCTCTCCGTTTTCAGAAGCAGCTGAAAGCAGCTGATCAGCCTGAACCCATCTTGGATTCTGTTTTCAGTACAATAAAGAGATTGATCCTTTGAATCCTGCTTGTGGTTTCCTGCATGTGGGTCAGAAAGATCCCCTCGATCATGACACATGTTTGAAATGTTTTCCAGCTTTAAGACATCTGGTTTCAATTGTTGGCTGATTAACAAGCTTTGCTGCACCACAATCTTCTGAATCAGGTATGTTTTACCAGAGAAATGTCTAAGGCCAGCTACGCATAAACTATTCACTGCAGGAGAGAGGTATATAAAAAACATTATTTACACAAAAGATGAAAAGAAGATACCCACAAAATCCAGAGTCAAGTGGTCCAACAGTAATATAATAATTTAGACAAGAACGCATGGAGAATAAACGTTTCCGTTTATCAAAGGAGACAGCAATATTCAGCAGAAGGTTATTGCGATATTGAGACAGCAGAATATGTTCATTCAGGTAATAGAGAGAACATCACACTAAAGCTGGAAGTAGCCTCAGAATATGTTACATACTGATGATTTGAGGTGTTCTTTTCAAAAGGTGTTCTTTTGTGGGGACATGGGGTGAAATGAGATTTGGCAGTTGTCCTGCATTTGGGGTTTCATTTCTAAGCACCAGCACAGTGTTGAACCAGGAGGGTCAAGCCTCCATCCTTGAGGGTGCGCAACACAGCTTCCTCTGCCCCCTTGAGAGGTGATGTTGCTTTGGTAGATTTATAGAAGGCAGATGAAAACGAGGTCCCCTACTGTATGCAGAAAATGAATAAAAGGTACAAAACACAGTCAGAATAATGATTTAAAAGAAAAAATGAATGCTGAATGTTTCCATTTTGTACTGATGTAGGCAACATCACAGAAATGCTGGTACTTTTTTGTATTGGCTACATCACTGTCACAGCCTGAGGGTATAACTGCCTTTGTTTTTTGTTTTTATCACAGAACATAAAATAAGCATCTGGAGGGGGGCAGTGAGGGGATTAAGGAAGGGGGAGTGGTGTGTGTGGTAGGGGGAATGTAATGTCTTGAATTTAGACTTGCACAAAGGTGTTATTTACTAAAAATGCTAAATAAAATAAAAAATGTTTCACTCACCGCTTTGGTGCTTTCAGATGTAGCAGCACCTCAATGCCCCCATACACTGCATTTTTTTGTTTTTGTACCACATTCTTTTATAATTATGTGGTAAATTTTCAGGAGACTGTCGCTACGGGAGGACAACGGGAAAGAGTCTCTAAACTAGGGTTGTTTGCCGGAGAGAACATCTATGATGCAACCTTGGCCTAAATCAGTTCAGAGTTGAGGATTTGAATCTTTTTTCAAACCTGCTTGTAAAATGGGCCTCTGTAACCTACTTGTGCCTTTTTATGTCATGTTGCTATGTGTTGAGCAGCCTGTGCATGAGCAGTGTTTCTGTCAGCGGGTTTGGTATGATTCTGTGATGCTGTCTTCATTACAGTGTTTGTGTGGACTAGAACTCAGACTAAAATAAACCTGCTTTCTAAAACAGGGTTTAATACATAAGCCTATGTAAAAAAAATAAAAAATAAAAAAAGAAACGGCCATGTGCAGTTACACAACCTCTGACCTTGACTAGGCCCTGATTAACGGAAGCCTGACCTGGCGGTTATTAAGACCTTTAGCATTAATGTGTGGCACATATGACTTGTTTATAAGGCATATGAATCCATGTATAGCAAACTGTTGTGCAGACATGTACAATACAGCTCTATAAATATTTTCCGTTTTTAATGCTTCTCCAATATAATATAATATAATTATATTCCCCTCATGTAGCAGAGAAAGTGTCTCAGGGCTTACATTTGGTTTACTTTGTCAAACAAAAGATGATTAATCTACTCAAAAGCAAAGAGATGAAAACAGTATTATGGGTTTTATCTACAGCATACTTTCAAGTACACAAAAGATAAACAGTTGACCCTGCTCAGAAATCCCTTTCAACCAGTGCGTATATCTGTCAGGCACTCGCTAACACAGGTTATTCTGATAAAGGCCTGCTCTACTCGTATGGTGAATAATTCGTATTTAACTTGTCACCTGTTGTGCTCACCAGGTAGTGAAAATCACTCTCCATGGCAGTAATTGAGTGGGTGAAATACAGCATAGTGATTAGCCTGTTTGCTCTCACTAAACAAACCTGTGTGTCATGGGGAAAAACCCACTAAACTATTTCTGCAAAGAGTTTTCCCACAGATTTTACCTACATTATTTTGCACAAATACTCATGGTTTCCCCGCTGTTATCTTCTGTAGGTGCATTTATTTTCCTATAAATCTAACATTTCATGTACTTAGTATTGCTCACAGAGTTGGAAAACTTCAATGTATAGATGCAGCTTCAGGGATGGGGATTAATGCTGAGTGATACGAGCATTGACAGTGCTGGGGGGGCTTTGAAGGATGCTGTGAGTATTTCAGCTTTCCAATGTATAAAGCCTGATCACCTTAGGGAGACGATGAAAGATATTTTGTGCACCATGAAAAAAGCCAATGTCTGCTTCTGTCTATTTAGGTAATGAATATGAGAGTGCCTCAGATACTAAGTGTGTAGCATTCTTTAATTAAAACCTAACAGGAATAAAAATAAGTACATGCATTTGACCATAATTTGAACAAATAAATAATTTGATCTGACGATGGTATGAGTATTATCATCCTTAAAAATAACACTATATAATACGCATTATTGTATTAAGATAATAGATTTGCTTGTCCTTATTCTAAACATAAATCTTCTTATTCTATTGGTGAACTGTCTAACTTGCTCAAATCCATCCCATTTAAGATGGTGCAGGTCTTCTTTCTAGGAATATGGCTGAATTTATTAGTTCTCCAAAACCTGACAACCTAGAGAGCAGATCAGGAAGCTTGACACACCTCTCTGCAGGTTCTCTACTCTTATGCACTCAATACTCCATCCGGACAGTGTTTTGCCCATTACCAAAATCAAATAAATTATATAAGAATCCCAAAAAAGTAAATCATGATAATCTAATTAAAATAAAAAGAGCTCCATTTGCGGGGGAAAAAAGTTAAAGCTATTTGATGTGGTTTATTTAACATATAATCTATTTCTTCAAAAGGTCTGTTGGTTAATGACTTCATATGTGATAATCACATTGATTTATGTTGCCTTGCAGAATCCTGGCTGTAGCAAGATAATTATGTGAGCATAAATGAGGCTTCTTCTAGTTATTTAAATTTTCACATACGCAGAAATTCTGGGCGAGGAGGACGAGTAGCAACAATCATTCAGTCTGACTTACTGATTACTCCAAAGTCAGATAATGATAAAATAATAAAACTTTTTTGAATATTTAACCCTTAGTTTACCGCATCCAAATTGCAAAGCCAAAACACCTCTTCTTTTTGTAACTTTGTATCATCCATTAGGTCCTTACTCTGAAATTTTAGATACGTTTTCAGAGTTCCTATCTGATTTGGTGTTGAATACTGCAATGGACATTATAGTTTAGGATCTTCACCTCAATGCTGACATTGAAGGCGATCACTTAAGTGCAGCCGTTAATTCTGTCTTAGATGCTATTGACTTTGTTTGAAATGTGAATAGTCCCACACATTCTCATCTTCATACTTTGGAACTTGTGCTGACATATGGCATAAAATGTGAATACATGACAGTATTTGCTCACAACCCTTTCCTCTCTGATCACTTTTTTGAATAACCTTCAAGATTCCTTAAACAGAGTTAATTATGTTCTGCCTTAAATGCTACCATATGTAAATGTAAATCCCTTTATTGTCCCACAATGGGTAAATTCACTCTGCATTTAACCTATCCCATTGGGGAGATGTGGGCTGCCATTATGTGGCGCCTGAGGAGCAGTGTGCTGTAAAGAGTTTTGCTCAGGAACCCAGAGTGGAGGCTGTGGGGCTCGAGCCGGGTACTTCAAACCTTTCAGAGCACACGCGCCATAGTCTAACTACTAGGCCAACACTCACATCTATAACTCCCATATGTTTATAGATTAAAAAACTTTTTGTTTACATCCTTTTAAGATTTGGAAGGCAGATGTGGCAGACCAGGCCAACATCTATTGTGGTTATCACATTTGGGAGCAAATTGATATGCATGGCCACCCTATGATTGGTGACTACAACTGCTTTGAGCAATACCACCAGAGGACCAAGAACATGGGTAGGTGAACTTTCCGTACATGACACATACTAGGTCCTAAGGGTGTTTGAAGCTCACTGCCTTAATATGTCTTTTGTACTTCAGATATTGCTCACAAAAAGGGCATCAGTATTGAAAAATCAATGGTGAAGAGGATACATCCCGGTTTAGCCACAGTGATATCTGTAGATATCACTGTGGCATTCAGAAATCTAGAATAATAACAATATGAGGGTAGTCATCATAATAATGACAATAACAATAGCTGTAATGGCAACTATCCAAAGACAGGAGCTTGGTAGGGAAATCTAGTTTAAAAAACAAAATACTAAAATAATTAGACTTAGACAGATTTATTTTGTAATTTTGTATACACAATTGTAAAAAAAAAACAAATTTAGTTTAAAACAGCTCTAGACAATTTCTTTTTTAAAGTGCAGCCTTGAAAATAGTAATAAATACCTAAAATCATAAACATATGACTGTATATTTACAGTTCTAACAGTTAAAGTTGTTTGATGTTCCATCAACAATGACTGAAAAAAGGAACCTTCTTTTATTTATTCTAATTTATTTCCTAACGGGATTGCACCTTGTAAACCAAATGCCAGATCTATCCCACCTGAAAGTGCCAAAAATGATACGCCAGCCAGACCTCAGGGAGATAATGGAAGATAGAGTCCTGGCACAAGAAGAGATCTTTTTTGGCCCAAAGATCTGACTCCTGCAGGTGATCTTTCTCAGTCCAGTACAAAAAAATACCTATTGATAAATATTAATTATAGATTATAATGTACTGTAAGCACTGTCTTCTTGTATAGGAACATCATTAACATACTTTGCTTTTATTTCCAATGTTTGTTTAAGGGAAAAGCATGTAATCACCATCATTGACAACCCTCGCTCTGTGGAACAAGAGAGATGCATTAAACACCAAAGTGTCACACTGTCCCCACAAAAATACAGGTATGTTATCAAGGTTTGTCCTTTGTCTAATATTAGTAGTAATGTACTGAATTCAGATTTGTTTTTTAGCCGAAACCATTAAAGGATAACGCCGGCAACAAAACATACTGCATAGCATTTGCCAGACGCTGTGCATCATTTTGTGTATTAGACCCTTATATATAAATATGGTGCCAAGATAATGACAGAACCCCCCTTCAAGTTTCGATACCAGACGCCCCATGGGGTTGATCAGGGTGATCCCTATGGAAGGCCTTAATGAAGTCTTTATTCAGAATAAACCAGGCAGGGAGCCAGGGAGTGTCCAGTGGTGCTTGAGGGAGCAAAGTTAATGGCATGCTCCACCAAGGAGAGTTGACTGGCCCAGTTAGTGAGATCAGCCCAACAGAGGATGCAAATTATTGTCTCAATTACCTGTTTGGCACTCTCTGTCTGCACATCAGTTTGGGGGTGAAAGCCTGAGGACAAACTGACGGAGATGCCCAACACCTCGCCTGTCTAGGGTTGAGTCTCTTAGCTCAGCGGTCCCCAACCACAACCGGTACCGGTCCGTCGGTCATTTGGTACCGGGCCGCACAGAATAATTTATCGACGATCAGAGTCTGAGTGATGGTTTATTTTTTTTTTTTTTTAACATCAGTCGGTGCATCTGTGCCTCTTGACACAGGTTAAGACTCATCCTATCTATAACATCCTCTCTTTGTGAAGCGGGATTTTCTGCGGTTACAGCGACCAAAACAAAGCTACGGAGCAGACTGGACATCAGGAGCACACTTCGTGTGTTATTGTCTCCGATTACGCCTCGATGGGACCGGCTTGTTTTATTTTTATGCTGTTTGTATTTGATTTTATGCCAGTCGTATCATTTTACTTGATCGAGAAGGTGAAGGGCATGAAGAGGTGCAGCCACCAGACTGTAGATCCTGATAAATCTGTGGTTCCTGGGGATAGAAAGCAGCTTCAGACCTTCCTGGGATTCGCCAATTTTTGCTACATATTTATCAGGAACCTCAGCCACCTGACTAGTTCCTGATAAATCTGCGGTAAAAATTGGCGAACCACAGGAATCTCTGAAGCTACTTTCTAAGCCCAGAAACTGAGCAGACGGTAACCGTGCACACCTTCATGGGGTCCATGGAGATCTGATCAGGGGAAACAACAAAGCCCAGAAATGACATAGTGTTAACAGGAAACTCACACTTTTCTGCCTTGACAAACAGTTGGTTCTGAAGCAGACAGCAAGACTAGCAAGACAGATCTGACATGTTTCCTATGGGACTCTAGATCCAGAGAATAAATAATAATGTCATCAAGGTAGACAAAAACAAAATGTCCATACATGTCTCTGAGCACCTCATTAACCAGATTTCTAAACACCGCAGGTGCATTAGTGAGCCCAAAAGGCATCACCAAAAACTCATAATGGCGATGGGGGGTATTGAAAGTGGTCCTCCATTCGTCACCCTCCGAATGGGGACCAGGTGGACCAGGTGGTAAGCATTGCGGAGATCCAGCTTGGAAAAAATCTTAGCCCCCTGAATCTGGTCGAAAGCCGTGTTGATAAGAGGGATGAGGTAGCGATTTTTGATTGTGATGTCATTAAGACCCCTGTAATCTATACATGGCCTTAGGGAACCACCCTTCTTCCCCACAAAAAAGAAGCCCGCACCAGCAGGAGGACAAATAATGCCAGCTCTAAGTGACTCAGAGACATATTTCTCCATGGCGAGAGTCTCAACAGCAGATAAAGAAAATATCCTACCCCTAGGGGGTGTGGATCCTGGCGGCAAATCAATCCCCCAATCATGAAGCCTGTGTGCTGCTTATCGGCTGGGGCGGGTTCACTGGATACGCTGCTGGGATATGGACTCAGATAAATACTTCTGAAGCTCAAACGAGGAACGACAATGAGCTGAAAGTCACCAACTTGGCAAAGTTCGTTCTGTGCTCAGAAGGAGCGGTGAAGTCCGGAGGAGCTGAGCTCCGCAGCTTGAAACTGAGCCTGAACCAGAGATCCAGGAGGGAAGAGGACCAGTGACCAGCAGCAGTCAGAGCACACAGAGAAAACAAGGGATCCAGGAGGGATAATCCAAGCTGTGGTGAGAAGACAGGTCCAAGGCTGGCAACAGGTGAAATCCAGAGAAACAGAACAGGCAAAACTCAGAAGTCCGGGGGCAGAGACAGGTCAATATCAGGCAGAACAAACACATACCGAGAAACGCTAGAACTAAACTCGCTGGAAGCTGGAATAATCTGGCACCATGGGCTGGGAACTGGTGGCATAAATAGCAGAAGAAACAGGTTGCTCTGATAAGAGATAGTTAGGCCGGGGACGAGCAAAGCAGATAAGAGGAGGAGAAGGAAAACCCAGCCTATGGTGTCGAGATCATGACACAAATTCCTGGGCTGCACATCAGAGACAACATCACCTGGACTGTAAACACGACCTCACTGGTCAAAAGGGCACCGAAACATTTGTACTTCCTGCGGAGGATGAGGAAAGCCCACCTGCTCCCACCTGTCCTCACAACCTTCCACAGAAGCACCATAGAGGAATAAACCACAAAATGTGGTAAAATTAACAATTTCATTTTACTCAACGTAAAATAAAAGGTTAGTGAGAGTCAGCTTTCCTTGAGTCTGAGACTAAAACATAATACGAAAATAGGAAATTTAATAAGAAGGAAAAGGAAACTGTTTAGAAGTTTGTGATGTAAGAAATATGTTGCTTCTTGTAATCATGCGTGCAACGTTTCCATCTGTGCTCTCTTCATCCTCTGACATGGGAGCTGGCTCGGAGCTCGTCTGCCTGGCTGTGAGTTTCCTGGACAGGGCCGCGTATGGAACTGGTTGACCTTTGGTAGCTGCTTCTTTTCATGCGTCTGCTTCTGTCTCCTTGAACCCCAGTCGGCCTCAGCAGATGGCCGCTCACACTGAGCCTGATCCTGCTGGAGGTTTCTTCTTGTTCAAAGAGAGTTTCCCTCCCCTCCCTGTCGCTACAAGCATGTTTGGTGTGAAAAATTGCTGAAGAGTCAATGAGTCGATGCAATTAGCTGGTTTTCCTTAGATAGAAAATTAGAACCAATCAGACGGCATGATCTGGTTGAATTGTCTGTGTTGTGAATTGGAGCTATAGAAATAAACCAAAGTGAAATGAATTCTACAAAAGCTTTTATTTACACTCATTACACGAAGTGGAAAAGTTTCTCACATAAAGTCTGTCTATAAAAGCGATCTAATTATTTATTTATGTGACACACTGCAGCCTGATGAACATGAGGGTCATAGAATTTCTCAGTGTTTCAGAGGTGATTGCTGTGCTGCCAGTTATCTGTTAAAATGAAAAAAAAAACTTTTTCTGTATTGTTATCTTCTGGCTGCTGCTCACACAGCTCTGGTTCTTAACAATGACAATGTGGAGCAGCTCTTTGTCGTCACCTCAATGCTTCATTAGGAATGACGATCACTGGTAAGAGCAAACAGAGTAAAAGCTTTATCTGCAGTTTTGCTCTTATGTTGTTGTTGAGCTCTGCTGGTAAAGCAATGTTCTTTCTATTTATGAACTCTTTGTTGTAATATTGTCCCTGAAATTCTCCCTATATTAAAAACAACCATTGTGCTTTCAGCATGTTTCGGAGATGATATCATCTATGTTTGTATGTGACATTGCTTTTAGAGATTAAAACAATGACCTTGGATGGCAGGTACAGTTGGAACGATAGCGATGCCAAGAGCTACTCTGTTATGTTTATATCTCAAAGGAATTTCAAAAGGCAGAAACAGAAAAAACCTTGGGAGTTTTTTACAGTTTCACATTCAGCCATTCACTACTGAAGCACAGTTCTTATCTTCCTTGGTAAACAGGATGGAGGCCATTTAAGGTGGCCAGTAAACACAATGCTAGTAAATAGGGGGCTGCATGGAGACAAATAAACCTGGTTCCGCTCTGCCAATATCATTTTTTTTTCAATAAACTGGAATATAGAATTTTGAAAAAAGATTGCATACTGACAATTTATTTAGCATAAGGTGCACATTCTTGTGCAGATCTTGTGCTAAATGTAGAGCTCTCTTGATTGCTCTTGAGAGACTCTGCTTTCGAATCAGTTAGCATGTAATACCTAGAACAAGTCAGTTCTATAATGGGGCTTTTTACAGGGTCATAGATGTGATGGACTTAATCTGTCCAAAGGGAGACAGCAGGTTAACTGCCAGATGCTTCTTAGTTAGTATGTGGAATGCTGTATTAAGGTCTGCTGTTAAGATTCTGTGTTCTGGCACAAAAGTGCCATCAAAAAGTGTTTGAACTCTTTTTTTTTAACATGACTTTGAAAAGGACAGGTGAAAATAAGTGTGAGAGTCAGAAAGGAAGGAGTATGCTGCAACAGGATATGCGCCAGGAAGATGGAACGGAGAGAAATGAGAGGTAAGAAAGACAGAGTTGCTCTGGAGAAAAGAGGAGAGAACATCATTCCAAAGGCAATTTAAAAAAAATGCTTTATGTAGACAAACAAAGTGGTTAATATTGAGGATTTTAAGAGTTTTACAGGAAATAGCTTTACTGTTTTCACTAAGAAAACAAGGTTTATTACATGCAATGGAGGGAAGCTATAAGCCCCTCCCGATCCAGACGGGGAGTGTAACCCTGAACACTGAGAAATTTATTCAGCAGAATGGCATCAGTGTAAAGCTGCTGTAATTGTCCCTGACTTGAAGGTGACTGGAGCACATCATAATCACGTTATATTAGCTTTCATCGTCTCCGACATATCAGCTTGAAACTAATAGTGTGTTCTATTTTTTATACACAAAAGTCAAACTCCCCCTCTGTAGAAAAGTATTAATTTTACGGTGATGCTAAGCGAGGCAAAGCTAGGAGGTTTGCACATATAACATTATTTTTCTAAAGGATAATTCAAAGAGGATTAAAGGAAGAAGAACAACATGTCGGGCTAGCAATATATGAACAAAAAGCAGGATTTTAGCTAAAGAGCGAACTCATATAATGCTATTTAAGGACAACTAATCAACTAAGACATGAAAACAATGAACTGCTAATAGAAGAGAAGGAATGGACAGCTCTGTGGATCTCAGGGTGCTGCTATTCTGATTAAATCCTGCTTTCCCGATATTTGCCATGATTTAACATTACTCTGTCTTTATTTCAAACGGATTTCAATCAAGACTGGATGCCTACTCTGCCCTATTTGCCTAAGCAGAAGCCATGGGTAGCCCTCTGTCCCTCCGGCTTAAAGCCAAATTCACAGCTTACAGATCAATAGACAGACTACCTCACAGCTTGGCCCTGAAAATGAGTATCCAGCAGAAAAAGCAAAGGTAATTTTTTCTTCGGACAATTTTTACCATTTCCCTACAGCTTTGCCAGAGGTTCTCCATCGGTGTGGCTGTGCCCCAAAACATACTCACACCTGCTTCACCTGTTATCATCCTGCCACCCTGACCCTGGTCATCATGAAGTGCTTTGAGCGGATCCTCCTGAAGCCCATCAAAGAGATGATCCATGCTGGTCTGGACAGTCTGCAATAAAATGTTCTACTGTAGCCTAAAGTCTTCAAAACTTATCAGCACTGCTTCTGCTCCTTGACAAATGCCTCTTTTTGAAATGACAGGCAGATAACCCAAAATATAGCAACATGGAATGATTTAAAGATTTATTCAAAGATTTCAGAAAATGTTACAGCAAACCACTCAGATTGGGGAAATGACCCTATGAGAAGGGGAGATTGGGTGACTGGCTGGATGGATTCTAGATTATAACAGGGAGAGAAGGAACGCTTGAAATCTACTTAACAGGTTTTTTAATAATCTGGCCACATCAAATAATTTGGTTCATAAAAAATAAAAAAAAAGCTGGAAAACAGGTGGGAGGAATGAGCACCGATGAGAGAGAATTGGAGCGACACAGGTGTGGTGAATGAGCAATCATCTTTAAAATTCCCCACAATGTTTGACATCTATCCTACTGGCAATCCACCAGTTTGTGGTCTCAGCTACCTTTAATTGTTTTTCTGAAATGAAAATGATTCCAATACCTGGTGAAGAAAAACCCAAAGCTTTGTCTTTTTGTCAAGAAACTGGTACAGGGCAGTCTCTACTACAGGGCCGCGATTGAAAGAATCCTGTGTCGCAGTTGAGATTTTGACAAAGGAGCTGCACAGAGTAACCAGTAACCAATTTCCTTTTTTTTTTTTTTTTTTAAGTAACAAGTTACTTTGAAAATGTTACACAGTTAGAAAGTACACCATTCTAAAATGTATTAGTATAAAAATACTGTTATGCACACTGGTTTTGCCCTACTGGCCTTAGGCAGAAGAGTGTGTGTCTTGTCATTTGTTCGGTGTGTCTCTCTGGTCCTCTTGTGGATTGGCTACCTGTTTAATGTAGACCCACTTTCTACTCAATGGTCATCAGATATGGACCCCAGGACCCCCACTACCCTGTAATGATAATCTACTATGGACAGAAGATAACTAGATGTCATATCAAACTTAAAAACGTCCATTTAAAAACAAGTTGTCAGCAGTTATGTCTGGTCTTCTTTAATTAAAACTAAACAAAATGTTTTCTTTTACGATTCAACAGAGGCCAGTTTCACAAAGCAGGTTTCAAAAACTCAAACTCAAATTTAGCCTTAAGTCGGAAACTGTGATTTTTTTTTGGTTACACCAAGGCTACTGTGAGTTAGTTTAATCAACTCTGAGTAGGTTCACTCGGATTCTAGCACGTGCTTGAAGTCATAGGGAAGTGGCTGTTCCAACAGTTGCATTTCCAAATTCTCCCGAGTGGTGCCAACTTTACACGAGTGAATAAAGTGAATGTGATTGGTCGTTTATCAAGGGGGCGGGATTGTTGTTGTGGAAGGTTTGCAAGCAAGTGTGGTGAGAAGGACCTTGCAGAAGCAAACAGCAAGGGATGTGGACGGACAACTATCAGTCCCATACCTTATATGGAAATGGGACCATTGCACTCCGGAAATGAAGGGGGCGCTATTTCCATAATCACTAGATTGAAAGAAGTTTGAGAGGTTCTTCAAATGATGTTCGGCACACAATGGAAAACCCACGAAGTCAGCAAAAGGTATTTTTACCTTCTTTGAACTTTTTTTCTCCCACATAGTAAATCCATACGCTTTTCTAGATTAGGTTGAAAATTTAATTAACAGTAAACTAGTGAAATTTGTAATTCGTTAAGGAGAAGGCTATTGTTAGCATGTAGCATAGCTATTTATTTCCCTACAGGGCACCATTTGAAAAAAATAGAAACGTAGATAACATGCATAATTGAGAAATGCATTTATGCTAAAACTTTGTTTTTTCTTTTCATTATACAGATCCATGTATCTGTTTGAAACACTCAGAACGGAGAGAAGATTCTTCCGTTTTGCATGAAGAACAGATATTACTGTCCCCTTTGCTCATACAATGCAGATGAAGCATACACAGTACAGAACCATATAGCAAAAAACTGCTATGGTTTAACTACACTTGATGAGTATAAAAAAAAATTTTTTTCCATACTTACCAGTTTTCTAGCGTTTTTCCATTAATTTTAAAGTTAATCTTTTTTATTTTAAATATTAAATACACCAAATTTACTTACACCAATAAACCAATGATGAATTTCTGAAAAGTCTCATATTTTTTATAAACTAACAGCTGTTATCATAGGTGGTTGTATTACCCATATGTGATAGTCTAATCACGAGTAGCACTACTTCAATATATTTTTTTAGGAAGTGACTGCTCAATAAACTACACAAGAGTAACAAATTATTTGGTGAAATGGCCATTATTAAGTACTGTTTAACTGATCATAATGAGCAATGTAATATTACCCATTTATTTCAACCAACATGAATAAAAATAAAGTTATCTTCATTGTTAGGTATTTTAAAATCACGATTAGGTTGAATATCAACATAATTTACTCAAGAGTATAACATATGGAAAATAGTCCTAATTTTTTATTTTTTTTTTTGGTCAAAATTTAGAGAGGAATTGAGTAAATCTAATTAGTTAATACCTGCCTTTTGTTTGAGCAATATCACTTTTACAATTTCAATTAATTTTTTGCAGAACATATATTTATCTGGAAACCATTGTGACTTCTAAAATTAATTGTTAAATCCTACAAAACAGTCAAAATAATGTTAAAGAATCAACTGATAAATTTCAAACAGGCCTTTTTTTTTACTACCAATCATTTGTATATTTCCTCATGTGTAATTGTCTTTTTTATGTTAGTAGCTATTACGCTGTGTCCTTGCTCTATTTTGAGTGGGAATGGACCACTTCTTGTTTAAATATCTGAAATGTACATATATGCTGTATTTCTTTTTGTTACTACAAAATTCCACATATTCAAGTGTGGCTTATCCTGTAGAGACACATCTCACTTTCAGTACCCGTACTGTGTTTCAACCATTGACAGAAGGGACAGGTTTCTTAATCACTTGGTTAACCACACA
>NW_015151344.1:235733-237042 GCF_000732505.1 Cyprinodon variegatus
AGCTTTTAAAAAATCAGCTTGTTTTCAGTTCTTCGTTTTTGCAGTGGGACCGACACAACCTTTCTTTCTATGAACTTAAAAATTATATTTTTCAGAAGACTTGGATGATTAGGTTATTGTCACTCATGACAAAGGAAAAAATACCTGCCATTGTGCATGTACAGAGGGCAAAAGGTGTTATACCCACAAGGCTACAGCAAAGTGGCATCTTTTTGGAAAAAAGCCAGACATGTTCAAAGCAGCAGTAAATTCACAGGAGGATGTTATGTGTGGAACAACAGTATCAGAATACCTGCTGATCTTCCTGACAGTCTTATCATCAGCAATAGAGATGCCAAGGCTCTCAGTTGGTTCCCCAAACATCTGATCCCATCAGAGATCGAATGCACAGAATGTGGAGAGCATGCCAGTCTTCATGGTCCTCAGTTGGTATCTTCCACGGCTAAAATATTGACAGGGTTGGTTATAGGTTTATAATTACCTCTACTCTGCTCTGATTACAAGTATACTGATTTATTTCCATTTACATAAGAATAATATTCATATTTTTATTCCATCATGTCAATGTACGATCTTACTGATAACCTTTTTAATATTCTTGTAGGTATATTAACATACAGGAAGACTTGCCCCAACTATTCCCTGGTTTACCGATGTCAAGACTGGGAAGATGGTATCCACAACTTCAACGATCACTTGCTGCGTGCCATCCATTTGCGTCTGGTACTGAGGAATGCATGCAGAATAGTGGTAGTTTTTAATTATTTGTGTAGAATGTGAATATTATTTTTAATATATTACAAAAATGGTAAAAGACACATTTGTGAACTTTGCATCTAAATGCATTACTGTGATTTTTGTAAATGTCCGCTAATTATTTCTGTTGACTCACACTGCTGTAAATTGCATAATTGAAATGATCAAATACACAGAAGGAGAGAACTAGATCCTGCAGGCATATCTCTCGTTTGAAGGTCTAAGTGACCACGACTACCAGTACTCATGCATTTCATGTGGGTATCATCCTGCAGTTGTTGTCATGGCTCTCCATAAGAAAGGTGTTTACAGCATGTCAGGTAGGTATTTAGGTTTGAGACCGGCATGGATGAAAGTATTGTTATTCAAAATGTGTGACTCTTCTGAAATGAACATAACCAAATGGAATCCTGTGTTTTCTGTTTTATTTTTAAGACGGTAATATACCAAACCTCAAGACTATATTGGTGATAAAACTGATACGATAAAAGATAAAACCCCCAGACCGAATATGAGCGGAGTGGTATATGCAGTTCAATGCAGCGAGGAATGC
>NW_015151344.1:240612-242130 GCF_000732505.1 Cyprinodon variegatus
TTTACATTTTCTCATCATTGTTACCCATCGCCCAGCTTGCTACAGGTTTGCCTGCTGTGTGTATTAAAGTAGCTAGTGGCAACAGCCCTGACTGACACAGCTTATTGGCTAATATGCATCACGTATAGCCTGGTGCCGGAGGGCTTTGCCGTACAAACAGGAGAAGCAGTGTAAGTGAAATTAGACACTGCCGTCAGACAACAAGCGGAAATGTATAAATGTTTGAAATCAGGTTGGGTCCGGATTAGCCAGCAGATGGGTCCGGATCCGGACCACAGTCTGCTAATCCATGACCTCTGGTCCATGTCATCAACTGCACAAACCAAGCCGAGCATAAGACAGAGAAAATACGGATCATTGCCAGAGGAGCTGAAACATTTTTGGGACTCAAAGAAGTTTATTGTGAAAGCATTGTTACAAGGTTAGAGAGGGAGGGAAGAAAAGGAGCATCAGGAACATAAAAGATTAAGATATTGTTAGTAATTATTAGGAATTATATAAAGTATTAGGATATTGGTTTATTATATTATAGATAAAAAGTAAAGTAGATACATTTATTGTTATTAAACTGCCAATTTGTTCCACAATCCATACCACGAGGTGTCGGTAATACACTTTGTTTACCAACCGCCATTAGCCATTGCTAAAGAAAAAGAATAAGACAGTCTTGTTGCTCCACCCACCTTAACCGCATATTAAGGGTTAGCCATTTTGTTTTAATGACTCCTGATCACAGACGCCACCCCATCCCCTCCCCCCCCCCAAAAAAAGGGTATGGTTCATAAAGATAATTCAGCTTATTTTTATCTGCACCTAATATTGCCCATTATATGTGCTGCTATTTTGGAACGTCATTGAACATCGCCTTGGACACTCCAGAGCTATTTAAATGAACTCTTTCTCCCCTCTCACCCAATAATTAATTTTGTCTACCTCATGTTTATTTTATGGTAATGTATAGTGATTGCATCAATGTTTAGATTTCCTATAATCCTTGATTGTTAGAAATAACTTTTTGTTTTTGTTTATTGTACAGCGTGTGAATTATCACTTAGGCCAGATTCATCCTCCTTTTGGTGACATTTGATCACATGCATTTAGAGGCCATCTACAATACTTAAACTCATTTTAAGGACATTACATGAAAAGTCGATCAGCCTGTATTGTTTTTTTTTTTTACTTTAAGTTTACAGGTGACTCCAAATATGGCCCCATTGGTTGATAAATTTGATTTCATTTATAAATTTTGTGACATTTTTTTGTCAGCATATTCAACTTTGTACAAGTACAAGGTATTTAATGAGAATATTTCCATCATTCAGATCTAGGATGTGCTATTTTAGTGTCCCCTTTATTTTCTCAGGAGTGCATGTAACTGAAAGCAAGTGAGCCAAGAAATGTGTGAATTATTTCCATGTGGGACCAAACTGCTTTTAATAAAGGATGCTTGAGTCTTCTTAGGCTGCTTGGTGTCATCATTCCGATGCTGACCATAATATATTAAGCATTAACCACCTT
>NW_015151344.1:244361-247892 GCF_000732505.1 Cyprinodon variegatus
GATTTTACATGCATAATGACAGTACTGGCATTTGTGCTTGACAGCAGGGCAATTTCAGGGAAGTTGGAGTAGTAATCAATTACTAGCAAATAGTCCTTTCCTTTGCAATGAAAATCCAACTTTCTCTCATGGTGCAGTAGGAAGTTCTGGATCATCATGGGTTCCCTTGCCTGTTTGCTCTGATATTTGTTGCATGTCTCACACTTTCCTACCATGTTTTCTATGTCACTTTTAATGCCAGGCTAATACACAGCTCTCCTGGCTCTCCTCTTACATTTCTAGATTCCAAGATGTCCCTCATGTAGCTGTCTCAGTATCTGATCTAAGGCTGTGTGGCAGGACAGTTCTATTGTCTCTCAGTAACAGTCCACTCGCCACACTTAGCTCTGCTCTTATGTGATAGTATTTAGGACAGGAGCCTCTGGGCCATCCTGTTAGCATGTTGTTGATTACTATTTGTAATTCTTTGTCTTTGTCCAATTCATCATGTATTTGTTTTGCTTTGACATCAGATACTGGCAGTGACTCAACTATCATGTTGATGTGATTTTCAATTTCTCTTCCAGTGTGACTCACTTCCCTCATCACTGGGGCTCCTGACAGTGGATCTGCTATCACTAAGTGTTTGCTTTGAGTGTAAATTAGCTCAAAATCATACCTCTGCAGCCTCATGATGACTCGCTGGATCCTGGGCAACATCTCATTGAGATTCTTTTTGATGATCGACACCAGGGGGCGATAAAGCATAGCATAAACATAGCAGTGGAATTGTTCTAGTCCATAGACTAATCCCAAGCATCCTTTCTCTATTTGAGCATATTTGGTTTTAGTTTTTGTCATTGAACGCGAAGCATAGGTAACTGGCTTCCAGCTATCTCCTTCTGCCTGCAGAAGAACAGCTCCTATGCCATTTTTTGACACATCAGTTGAAATCTTCTGTTTCTTTGCTGGATCATAATATGCTAGCACAATGGACTTTAATCTGCATTGATATAGGGTTTCCTTGAGAGCATTCCATTATCGCTCCTTCCTTGTTATCCACTTGAACTCTGTGGAGTCATGCAGTAGTTCCCTCAGTGCTGATGTTTTTCACAGATAAGTTTGGTATAAGCTTGCTAATAAAGTTGATCATCCCCATCACTCTGAGCATCCCTTTTTTGTCTGTGGGGCGTAGCATGCTAAGGATTGCTTTTATTTTCCTGTCACCTGGCTGGATTCCTTCAGCTGACATCTTGTCTCAGAGGAATGTTATTTCTTGCACACCAAACTGATATTTTGCACGAATTAATTTCAGTCCATTAACAGATATCCTGTGGAGGACTTTTTGCTAGTTTCTCGTTGTGCTCTTGTAGGGTGGACCCCCATATGATCACATCATCTATGTAGCAACACAGTCTTTCCAGGCCCTCAAGCATGTTGTCCATCACACAATGATAGATCTCTGATGCTGAGATTATGCCAAAAGGCATGCACAGGAATCTGTATCGCCCGTAAGGCGCATTGAATGTGCAGTATCGTGAACTTTTGTCATCTAACTGGATTTGGCAGAATCCTTGTGCTGCATATAACTTGGAAAAATACTTAGCACCTGCCATTTCACTTGCAATTTCCTCACGTTTTGGTATCTGATAGTGCTCACGTTTTATGTTCCTATTTAAGTCTCCTGGGTCCATGCATACCCTCAGTTCTTTGTTCTTTGTATCTACACCACCATGGAGTTAACCCACTCTGTAGGCTCTTCCACTTTTGTGATCACCTTCATTTCACACATTCAGTCCAGTTCTTTCTTAAGTCGCTCCCTAATTGGAGCTGGGATTCTCCTCGGTGCATAGATCACTGGTTGCACATCCTCTTTCAATTGAATTGTTTATGTGTAGGGATGGCAGCCCAATCCTTTACATACATCAGGAAAATGTTGTACTATGGAGTAAACTGTGCTGTTGTGTGCCCTCACATCTTCTGAACAGCTGATTTGGTGGACTCTTCTCACCAGATTCTTTGAGGTGACCCCTCCTATCAGTGGCTCACAACCCTCAGGTACTACAGAAAACAGCACTTGTATTCCTTGCTCTTCACAGTTAGTCTTAGTCTACAGTGACCTTTGCTTTCTATCTTTTCCCTTGTAATATTTCAGCTGCACTGATTTCTTGAATATTTTCAGCTTTTCTTTCATAGCCCGGATTTCTGTCATACTGATCAGATTGCCTTGTGCACCCATGTCAATTTCCAGCTCTACCAAAGCTCCATTTATTGGCAGTGAAACTATCCAGTTTTCATCTTCTGTGTGCCCTTCATTTTCCTCTGTGACTTGCCCTTTCTTTGCGTGTTCACATGACACCATATCTATAAAGAACGTCTCACCCAGGTCTGTTTCCTCAACAACCTCACTGGCTTTGATCTGTCCTTAGTCAGGCACTGTTTGGCAAAATGATTTTTTCCATTGCATTTTGCACATCTTTTGCCTTATGCAGGGCACTGCCCTGGATCATGCTGTCCACCACATCGTTTGCAGCCTGTTGCGTTTTTGTTAGTTTTCTGCTGGTCATGTCTTTTTATCTTATTTCTGATGACTGTCATGCATGACAGATGCACTCATGTCTGCAAACGTTTTAGCATGCTGGTGTGCTAGTTCATTAGCATGGCATATCTTCTCAACCTCATCCAAAGTTAGCTTGTCGTCTTTTAGCATCCTTTCCCTCGCCTTTTTGTCAAGTATTCCATAAACTATCTGATCACGAACCTTTCAAATCTCCAAGATCACATGGCTGTGCCTTCAGTTTTAAATCAGTCACAAAGCAGTCAAATGTCTCCTCTGCCTGTTGCATTTGTGACCGGAACACATACCTCTCGTATACAATGATCTTTTTACGGGAAGCAGTATGCTTTCAATTTCCCTATGACTTTTTCGTAGTCTTCTTTGTCATCAGCCCTGGCAAACTCGAATGTGTTTAAGACATCCATGGCTTGGAGACCCGCTACAGTGAGCAGAATTGCAAATTTCCTCGGCCCCGGCTTGTTGTCCATCCCCGTGTCGTACAAGTACAGCTCGAACTGCTGTTTAAAAGATCGCCAATTACTGTCCACATTTCCAACGAATTTCAGTTTTGACAACCAGTTTTACTCCTGATACCATGTGTTGTATATGAACCCAGTCATTAAACAGAGTAGGATCAACCATGAGCATGTGCTCAACTTTTATTAAGTTCTTTACCAGCATTAACCACCTTCTTAGATCTTCCACGTCTCTTGTTCTACTGCCTTACTTTAGTAGTTGACGTTGTATTCATAACTCAATACAACCATCTAGCTGCCCCCTGGGAGGCGATACAGATTCATCAAAACTAAGACAGACTGAAAAACAGTTGCTTTCCAAGAGTCATCACATTCCTGGTGTCCAGCTGACAATTTATATAATTTGCATATTTATATTTTTTACTGCCCCTGATGCTGCTCTTCCTTACTTACTGATATTCCTACATATATTTATTAGTGTCTACATGCTCCCTCTGGCTCAGTTAATAAAAAACAACA
>NW_015151344.1:248742-255407 GCF_000732505.1 Cyprinodon variegatus
TATTTTCCTATATTTTAATCATGTAAAGCACTTTGCATTGTCTTTGTACTGAATTGTGCTATACAAATACATTTGCCTTGCCTTGCCTTGCCTAATATGTCTTTGTTTATCTTTACAATACAACATCAGCGACATCTTATATTGGTTGTAATATTTGATCTAATTTGCACTGAATATTGAAGCAGTTCTAATATTTTGTTGTATATTGGATGATGACAGTTAAGGATAAATTTGTTTGTTTTTTATTTAAAACACAGAAAACGTTATGCTTATTTAAATAAGGCTATGGCTACCATATGTAATAATTTTTTAAAACAAGTCATTGAATTTGTTTTCCACTGACTCATATTGTCATGTTTCCTTTGTAGAAGGACCCAAAGGCAGAGATGTGGAGTGTATGATAGTTTAAAAACAAAACTAAAAAAATCAGCATGAGAAGAACAGGACATGTGGTTTGGAAAGAGATATAGAAAAAATGAAGCAGCAACATGGATGGGGACTGAGAGAGAGACATTTAAACAGAAGGATCCAGCAGGGATAGAGGGAATTATACTGAGGGGCAAGTGGAGAATGGCATTAAATTAATGTCGAGATTGACACAATCCTGAAATGCTACTCCCTCAATCCTGTATGGGACAGACTCCATGTTACAAGTATTAGCCATTCTACTTAATAGGGCAATTCTCACCAACCCCCTGGCCCAGGAGCATCAATCGCAACTCCCACCCTTCTTCAGAAACACATATCAAGTCCATTCCAATGGGATAATGGAGCAAAATGTGTCAATTTCCGAAATAGAGACTAGCCAGACAGGAAGTTATATACTGGGCGAGTCGGATACATTTCAAAATAAGAGGAGGGATCCAACACGAATTGAATGTGGACTGCTCTACGCCACATTTAGTGAGAGATAAAGGAGCGGACACAGAACGAGGTATGAGTAAGGCTGGCTTCTGTTTAAGGTCTTCATATTGTCTTGATGTTTGTTCTAATTGTTTTACCATATTCTGTTCTGATTTTTACGATAGAGGTTAATTTCCTTATGCTCTTCCTTCCCATATGTTTTCAGCTTTTCTAATTATCTCCTTATGTGTTCATGTTGTCTAGAGCTACTTCATGGGTTTATTCTTTGTTTTTATTAGGTTCTACCATTCTCTGTTAGATTTCTTCCAGTGTTCCTCTCAGCTCGCTGTTGCTCATTATTCTCTCTGTTGCCAATCCTCCTATCTCTCTTAACTCTCTTCACCTCCTTTACTTTCATTGTCTTCACTCTCTTACAGTTTTGGGCATGTAAGTTACTTGTTCCTCGTTTCTGAAATCAGTTCATGACAACTGGCATGAGGTAACATGGCAGATATACCATGAGGCAGCTTGGGCAGAAGGAGGGCAGGGAGACGAAAAAGCATCAATATTGCGGATCAAAAACAAAAAGAATCTATCAAACCATGAGGAAGCAACATGATAGATGTAATTTAAAAGGATTTAAAATTCCAGATTTTTTCACTAATTCTACACTTCTTTCCACCGGGTCATGTTTTCTATAATGACATATAACTAGAAGCTGTCCTTGAGGTTTCTCTTTAAAGAATCATTTTGTTTCAGTTCACTCGCAGAACTGTGCAATGACTGCGCCATGAATAAATCATTTAAGAGGGTTAAATGATAGGAGTCAAACATAAAAAGTGTTAGCAGGTTTTACTCAGGGGCTTCGGTTAAAGTCATGTATCTTTTATGAAGGTAAACTGAAACCAGTGAGTTTTAAGTTGGAAAGAGAGAGAAAGAGAGAGCTTGCAGGGACAGAACTTCCATCTACAGAATTCAAAATCCTAAAACTGAGGAACTGAGTCTTTAGCTGTTAAAAAATAGAAAAGAAACAAAGATGAATCAGAAAACAGCAGGACAGAGGTTATTATAAGTCAAAAAATATGTTATACATATTTTGAACCAAGGACCTCTCTCGCTTCGGTTTAAGATAAAGAAAAATAATTTGCAATCATAAAGGAAAAAAAGGTCCTTGCATTTTATTCCTTTCACCTAAAGTATTAGATTGGTCGGTTTTTCAGTTGTTACCCTATATTAGAATTGGACTTAGACAGATTTATTTTGTCATTTTGTATACACAAATTGTGTTTAGAACAGCTCTAGACAATTAAATTTTTTTAAATGCAGCCTTGAAAAACAGTAATAAAAACATAAAAAAAGAAAAAAAATTATTTTGTTTTATTTTTTTATCAATAAAATAACCCATTTTACACCAAATTCAGCAGTTTATTGGCAGTGGGGAAGAAGCTGTTCTGGAATCTGCTGGACCTGCATCGGTTGCTTCGAAGCCTCTTCCCAGAGGGCAGCAGGGAGAACAGCCCATGGTGGGGGGGTGAGGTGATGATGTCACGGGCTCGTGACACGCAGCGCTGGGATGAACTGAATTTAATGGAGGGAAGAGGAGCCCCCATGATCCTCTCTGCTGTTCTCACCTTCTTCCAGTCTGAGGCGCTGCAGCCTCCACACCTCACAGTGAGACAGCTGCTCAGAACGCTCTCTATGGTGCTTTTGGAGGAGGTGGGGAGGATGGGTGGGGGCAGGTGGGCTCTCCTCATCCTCTGCAAGACGTATACACACTTTTGTGCCCTTTTGACCATTGAGGTGGTGTTTGGATTCCAGGTGAGGGTGTCTGTGATGAATTTGGTGCTGTTGACCACCTCTACAGCTGAGCTGTTGATGAGCAGTGGAGCGTGGTTAGGACGGTTCTTCCTGAAGTCCACCATGATCTCCTTGGTCTTCTCCACCTTCAGGATCAGGCTGTTATCTCTGCTCCACCAGCTGCTCCACCTCCTCTCTGTAGTCCTGGTCGTTGTCGTCTCTAATGAGGCCCACCACCGTGGTGTCGTCTGCAAACTTCACCATGTGATCGGTGGTGAACCTGGGGACGCAGTCATGTGTCATCAGGGTGAACAGCAGGGGGTTCAGGACGCAGCCCTGAGGGGAGGGGCTTAGACTGATGACATCAGAGGTGTTCTGTCCGACCCGGACTGACTGAGGTCTGTTGGTGAGGAAGTCTAGCAGCCAATAGCAGAGGGGTGTATTGAATCCCAGCTGTTCCAGTTTGCCCATCAGATGCTGTGGGATGATGGTGTTGAAAGCTGAACTGAAGTCCAGGAACAGCATCCGCACCTGGGTGTTCTTCTCCTCCAGGTGTGCCAGGCTCAGGTGGAGAGCAGCAGAGATGGCATCCTCAGGCGAACTGGAACGGGTCGAATGTTGGGGACAGACTGGAGATGATGTGTTCTTTAATCAGCCTTTGGAAGAACTTCATCATGATGGGAGTCAGTGCAACAGGCCGGTAATCATTGAGTGAGGTGACCTGAGGCTTCTTTGGGAATGGAATGATGGTGGCAGAGTTGCAGCATGCTTGCACTGGATTGGTCCAGCGAGGTGTTACAGATGGTTTATGTTGGCATGCGCCGTTCTCAGTGCCTCTTTATCACCAGACTTGAAGGCTGAGTTAACGGGTTAAATTTGGTTGCTCACCTTGCTTTGAAACAACTTCTTTGACTGGTCTATACAAAGCACCAAGGAGAAGATACCTGACTCAGTCTAATATGCAGGACCGTACGTTTTGTGTTGATCATTCAATGTGACTATAGCAAGTGTGAAATGGTGCCAAAATTCAACTAGTGGCAGAGAGTTGTGCCGCAAACACTATTTCATGCTTTATAGATTGTTAGATGACATCACAGACTGTGTCTCTCAGAAAGGATTTTACAGTATTTCGAAAATATGAAAATACACAACACTGAAGTATTTTTGTACAAAATACAAACTCTTTTTTATCATCTCAATAAAATACAAAGTACAAAACAGTATTTTGTATTTGAATTACGTATTTGAATTAGAAATACTTGTATTAGAAATACTACCCATCCCTGCTTGTATATTGAAGTAGCAATAGTTTGTATCCAATAATTTAATTAAACTATTTTTTTGTTTTTTGGAATATATAAGAATTATGCTCTAATTTGTAGATACCTATCTGTCATTACCATCATTCATTTTGACAAACCGGATCTTTTCTAAGTTCTTTTTCCTGTATGGTGACAATTACAGATCTTGACCTGGGCGACTTCCAGTGGAGCAAAGCAGAGCAAAAGATAGCTTGGGTCGGTATTTTGACGGTGAAGGATGGAGAAGACCTACATGGACGGGAAAACCCGGAGGATTAGCAGTGGATGTGGAGCAGCTCTCATTGATTAACATGGCTGCGCAAGTGCTCCACATAACGCACATAAAGGGAGCAGAGCGGTGACAGAGCTTTCAACTCAGCGGAGCCAGCAGAAACATGCCTATTGCCAAGCTGCCTATTGTCCCCCATCAGTCTGCCTTCAGGTAATTCCTGGGGATCATTCTTCTCTATTTTTATCCAGGAAAAAGTTTAACTATTAGAACTGTTCAACGGTATTTCTGGTGTCAAATGAAACCAAACACATTTGTTTTAACTCTTCAGCTTTGATGTTTTCCAAACCAGGAGAAAACCTGAAATGGCAGACTTCTGCCTCAGTCAGACATGACGCTAAATACATTTTACAACTTGTTTGGAGCCTCCTGTACCTTAATAACTAAGAATTCAGTGCTCCCCAGTAATGTTACTGAAAAGACAGATGCTCGTATTATATCTTCTCTCTATTAGACAGAACAACTCTAGACAGTAAGTAAATACAATGAATAGGCTTTTCATTTTAAATTCAATTGAGCAATGGGCAGCAGTTGGACAGCAAAGGCTGCAGTGACAGGACAGCTCTGCCCTGAGATTTATCTTTTGAGGCTTGGCAGGGACTGCCATGTTCAAAATAAATGGGATGGATGGTAGCGAAGGAGGGATATTCATGGCTTGCATTTTACAATATTACACAATATTTATTAAGTAGTGTTCGCTGCTCAGGACTTTTATATTATCAGCTAAACAAACCCTTTTATGGAAGCTCTCTGTTTGGTTTAACCTTCAAACACTTTTAGTGAAACATTCTGTTTATTCTGCCATAACTGTGTTCTGTAAGATCCCAAAGCCAGCCGTCATCTCCCACCCCACAGGTTTTGTAACTTCGTCTTGTATTCTGATCCTGATATACTGAGAGAAATAAAACAAATATGACACATTTTTAATTAGAACGTCTGAAAGAACGGTGTTCATTTTTTTGATTGGATTTCTCTTTATTGACATCTGACTGAGACGTTTTGTGGGCTGGTGGGTTCCTACCAGCTGTTGGTAAAAATAAAAATAGGCATTTTAGTTTTTTACAACCAAAAAAGATGGCTGCAGGGGAAGAAGGCCTTTGTCTACGCACCTCATTGTGCCTGGATTCTTTTACAGAGATTGGAAGTTAACTGAGTTTAGATGCTTTTGAGTTGAAAATGAAAGAATTTAAAACTGCTTCGATTTTCTGTCATTGTTTTACTTGATATGTTTTTTTTAATACCTCTCATTTAATTGTATGTATTTCTGTTCAGTACCTTTGCTGCCTCTTAGCCATGACTCCCATCAAAAAAAGAGGTTTTTAACCTAATTGGGATTTTTTTTCCCTGGTTAAATAAAGTTTAATAATAAAAAAAAATAATAAACCAGCTGATTGCATCAACTCATTGACTCTTCAGCAATTGCCCAAACCCAGCATGCTTGTAGCGACAGTGGAGAGGAAAAACTCCCTTTGAACAGAACGAAACCTCCAGCAGAACCAGAACCAGGACATTTAGTGACGTTGTGGAAGGACAGCAATTTTGTCCTCAAAATTATTATCCTGTTTTATGGCTCACCAGTGATTACATCATATTATTATAACTCAGTAGTGATTAATAGTGTGAATCCGTGAACACCGGTAACCAAACTCCTGGTGGTATGTATGTACGGGCAACCTCGTGTATAAAGCATTCACAAAGGTTTTCCTAAAGCAAAATCTGCTAAATCTCAGGTCTGGGCGGCCCCAGACTCACCCTAGAGGGCCCTTGACCAATAAACAGGTGACGAGAGGCCCAGATATCCAAAGGCACTCTAGGGGAAGAGCACCTGCAGGATGATATGTAAAGCATGTTCCCCACTAGTTCAATGACCTCAGTGCGAGCAGGTTCACCGATGGACTCCAGAGCAGGCTAGCACCACAGCAGGCACCAATCCACAAAGCAAGCCGCACATCTGTCCGGAACCAAGCCCCCAACCCCCAGCAGTAACCCCACCAAGCTCAGGCCGCCATATGGACCCCAGACTTACCCCAGCACAAGTCACAGTCACTTGTTGTGAATGTGTGTTGCTGCACGGCACAGCGGTCAGGCTGATACTCCATGTCAACCAACGCAGATCGCCAGAAGACCAATACAGGTTTTTTTGTGTTTTTATAAATTCAAAAAAGCTTTCTTTAATCTCAGTTTTTGCTATCAGTGTGATTTGTTTTTTTTCCCAATATATTTATTTTACTTTCAAAATTATTTTCTCAACACAGATCACTTTGTTACACACAAAAAATTTAATATTTTTCAGCTACATTAATAATAGCCTGTTTGCCAGGAAGTAATGATAGAAGTGGGGCAGATCTAATCCTCCCATCTTTGGTCTTATGTAACTTTTTTAATTTAACACGTAGCGGTTTATCTTTCCAGGGAAAGGTGGTGACAAAGAATCA
>NW_015151344.1:256799-258314 GCF_000732505.1 Cyprinodon variegatus
TGAACCGAACGAAACACACGCGAACCGAACTGAGGCAGTCGAACCGAACGGTTCGGACGGTTTTCATAAACCATTCCATCCCTAGTTGTGACACAAAAAAATTAACAGTTTAAAAGACATGAAAACAGCTTCTGTCCCTTTGCTACATCAAAGGGAGAGAAAAGTGATTGTCTGTATTAATGAAAATCTGAAATGGATATTTAAATGGAATATTTTGATTTCATTGATTTTCTGTCATTAATTTTCAGTTAAATTGTATGCATACTGTAACTGTATGATATCTTCAGGTCTATCCTGGTTTTAAATCTTTTGATGAAGGAATACAATTTGGTGCACTTTTTTTACCTCCTGAAATACATGACATTTTCCTGTTGGGTGGCAGGAGATGGGACAGGGATTGTTTCATGCAAGTTCTAAAGAGTGAGACTCGCTTGTCTTCATTTTAAAGAGAGTTTGGCCTTTGGAGGGAGGCAAATGCCATATTATCTGAACACACACACAGAAATGCAGAAATGGTTTAAATAGCAGAGAGGCAAAGAAAAGAGCTGGATGAATGATGATGTTGAAGCTAACCGCAGAGACACACAATAAAGCACAGTCCATAAATCAGATCGCTGGACAGAAACGGCACCGATTTACACACAGACACACATAGTCAGAAACATAGTATTTAGACCTGGCTGCAGTCATGACCCAGTAATCCTAACCCTAATCATTACCAGTGCATACCTCACCCTAAACCTAAACTAAACCCAGTTGACACCTTATCCATAAACCTGTTAACAATGGTGACATCAGAAAAACGTTCTGATATACAGACAGGAGCCCCCAGTTTCACCTGAGCCCACAGGATGCCATGTTATCTGCTCTCTAATGTGTATTTGTCCATCTGGTAGAGAGTGCAGTTATTGAGCAAAACAAACCTCATATTGTCTAAATAAGTCCCCCCTCCCTTCCATTTGGTTTCTGTTCTGCTGGAAGAAGCCAACCCCCATATTCTGCCAGCAGCCGCTCTACAACTGTGAGGCCAGCATTGAAAACCTTGGAGCTCTATGGATAAAAGACAATCTGAAGAACTGAAAAACATAAGAAGCTTCTGCCAGTTTTAACGAGGCGTTTATGCCGCCTGAAGTCAAGAAAGTGAATGTACATAGATCTATGTACACTAGTGAAATACAACACAAAGACAGCACTGCAGAGACAGATCTGCTTTATCCACTAACCAGCTTCACTTTTATTCTGTATTTTCAGAAATGTTTTTCTAGTTTTTTTTATATAATCTTTCTCTCTGTGCTTCAAAAGAGCTGATTTTTTTGTTTTGTTTTATGTGAGAGATTAACTCAGACCAGTGAAAACAGACATCAGGGACAAATTACTCAGTCAGATGGGATAAGGGCTGCTTTGAACATCCTTTTTTTTATTTTTATAAAAACACATGGTGGGACTTAGGACTGGACTTTAAGTGTGTCTTTCTATAATACAGGCAACCTTTGCGCTAACCCAGACTGGTGTAGG
>NW_015151344.1:260150-261987 GCF_000732505.1 Cyprinodon variegatus
CTCCTGAGCTGCCAATCTAACACTGTATGTATGTTATTATTTATTTAACCTTAAATGCATAAACAGTATTAAACCATAAAATCTAAAAAAGGTGAGTTGTCTAATATTAACAACTATATCAGTAGCTGCTGTCATGGAGGACTGTCTGTTATAAAGCCTGTGGCTTGGGGAGTAAAGGCAAATTCTAAGGCTGAATACCACCAGGGGCTGTACCTGTAATTTGCCTTTATCTTCATTAAAAATTAAGTCCAACTACTTTTACCTGCCAATCAGTTTTAATTATTTGTTGTGTCTAAAATCTAACCATTTCAAAGCGTCCTAAGCTGTGTGGAGGAGGAAAAACGTGACAAAGACAGAGGAAATTCTACAGTAAAGATGATAATACCGCTATTATTTTGCAGTTGCAGAACAATGATCTATAATTGCTTTAGCGTTAAGCACTAGTTTGCTAATCAATAAATAGCTAGCTCTATTTGTTAGTTTAAACATCAATTAACTAATTCATGTTAGGGTAAATGTTTAAATCACTTAAACGTTGATTTAAGTGCCCCATTCTTGCCACCCTTGGGCCAATGTGTAGCTATATATTAAATGTATTCAGCTGGTGCTAAAATCTTATTTGCTTTGATTAATATCTTACCTTTTTCCAGCTGGTTATAGTAAATCCAAATAATCTTACTTTTCCAAATTTCTAAGCCTAGCAGAGCTGCTTCATCAATGGAGAAAAAGTCAGAAAAAGCTGGTTTATGTACTCTTAAAAAGACAATAGCTTGCACTGCTTCTGTTGCCAAAGTTTTTTTTTTTTATTAAAGAGATCTGAACAGGGAATGACTAAAGGACTAGAAAAATGCAAGTCACTTGCTCAAGGTCTATGAGGATAGTAGGAGCATTATGCTCACATGGCAACATGGAAGGACTTGGAAGTCCATTTTATAAAAGGGTTTACAATAGATACAGAGAAGATGGCCCGGTTTGGGGTTGGGGGCAAAAGTTGTGTTGTTTTTTTCCCCGGCTTGGGGGAATAATTTAGTCCGTAGCTGAAACATGGGTTTAGGGGTTCCACAGACACATTAAATAAACTAGACAATGGATATTTTCTGAAAGAGGTGACGCTCATGGCCAGATTTAATCTAGTGATGAAGCAGCATGTCAGTAGGGTGGGAAGTGTAACTGCCCGTCATGTGCATTATCTTGGCAAAACAATTCAAAATGAACTGATAGACTCCATCGGTTCTAGAATAATAGAACACAGTGAGACAGAGATCAAAATGTCCAAATATTTAGACTGCAGCTCTGATCTGAGTCATAAGGAACAGCTCTCTGTCACAGTCAGGATAAAGTCACAAGAACGCATTCCTCATGTAAAAGATTATTTCTTAAGGCTTTTTGGAGGCAGAGCAGTAAACTGGAGAACATTTGTCATTTCTAATCCTAAAAAGGCTAGAGGAACTTAACACCCATTCAAGGACTGCAGAGGCCAGTCCTATGACAATGGCTCTAATATGATGGAAAAATAAAGGTGTTCTGGCAAAGTTGCTTCAGTTGAACTCAACCTTTTTTATGTCCCATGTTGTGCCCACACTTTAAATCTGGTATTGGTGATGTAGCAAAAAGCTCACCAGATAACCTTGGCTGCTTTGGGCATTCGACAAAAGTATTCAAGCTCTTCTCAGCCTCCAACCAAAGGTGGGATGTCCTCTTAAAATATGTGAGAATCACCCTGAATCATGGACAGAGACCAGATAGGAAAGCAGGAGAAAATCATTTTTGCATTTGTACAGCACTATGGTATGACGCTCTCTGCAAAATCCAGCATGTCAGTAAACTGATGCAGTCC
>NW_015151344.1:261997-263847 GCF_000732505.1 Cyprinodon variegatus
TTTAAATAATTAAAATCCTCCATCTACATGGACTGGCTATGAGGGAGCGCCTATAAGAACTGAAATCTGTCAGTGGTTCCACATGAGACACTCAAGCCTCTGTCAAAGGAGATGGGGAACATACACGTACAGTAGAGGTACAACTTTGACCAAAATGTTCTGTGTGTCCTGGGTGCAAAGATTTGGAACAGTGCCCTCTGTTGGTGAGACAGTACCTCAGTCTCCATACATTAAAAAACCTTTCAAACTGTGGCTAACAGACCCACAACCCAAAGCAGTGCCTGCATGCTGATGCTGTTAAAGATGCATGCTGTCTCACTGCTGTTTTCTATTACAGTTTTATGATTTTTGTTCACTTATGTTCAGTGGTATATATTCTGTTCTCCTTTATTGTTGAAGTGCAACATCCAGTATTAACAGAGTTACATAATTAGTTAGTTTTTCATTGAAAAATACTTACTTTTCCCATACTGATAACAGCATTAAGTTACATGCAACTTAACAAAGCATGTTACTTCAACTTCATCAATCAACCTGACTTTATATGACTTTCTCTCTGCTCTGGGATGAGGTTTTTACTTTAGGTACGAACAGGGAGCTGAGATATGTGATGCAGATTGGCTGAGGGGAGCTAAGATCAGAGATGGGCAATATTTCTAATTTAAAATACAAAATACTATTTTGTAATTTATATTTTATTAAGATGCCGTGCCTTTTATTGGTCAGCTGCCACGTGTGCGTTGCAGCTCTTAGCCAATGAGCTGCTACTATATACCGCAGTTGTCCCGCCCACCTGCTCCGGAGGCCTCCCTCTCTCTTTCGGCTGCAGCCTAAATTTGAACTCATGACATAAAAAAAAAGAGACAGATACACAGAAGAAAATGTACGAAAATAATACAAAGTGGAGCGTTTATGATCGCAGCTGATGCTGAGCATATGTTTTTCATGTTTAAAGCCAAAACGATACATTTAGTTTAAAAATAACAATAATAATAATGACTACTTTGGTTTCTTTTTACTTTTAGTTATAGAGACGCAGCGCCACTTTATACATCTGCGTTTTTCTCTTCTGAATAGAAGAAAAGAATAGAATAGAACTTTATTGGTCTCATAATGGAGAAATTCACTTGTGCCAACTGCACCTTCTGACAGAAGCTGAACATAGGGGGTAAAGGTGAATGATATATACAGTGCATCCAGATATATACAGTGGAGGGTAAAAAATAAAGAATTTTAAGATTTAAGATGTCTTATATAGAGAGTATCTTAGGTACAGTAAAGTGGTGGCAGGTAAAGTGTGGTTTCTGATTTATCATATAGATAAATAATATAAGTAATTGCAGTCTTATCTCACCAGGTTATAGTGCAGCAGGGATGAGTGACTTGTTGTGCTCCTTTTTTACACAAGTCCGTTTCAAAGGGAGCGGCTCAACTCCTCTACCATCTGGTTCAGGGGGCGAAAGGTGTTGTCCATGATGGATGTAAGTTTGGACCAGGGAGGTGCAGTCGGGGGAGAACCTCATCTGTCATCATGACAAGAAGAAAAAGATGACATAAAATTAATTTTAATATGTATCTACTGACCTTTATGTATGACTAATTGCAAATATTTTTATAGTCAAAATCGCTGAAATTGCATATTTCCTTTTCAGATACAAGGATGAAACCCAAGGTGCAGCATCAAAGAGCTGAGCCTTACCTCTGATTGAGCAATCCATCACACTAACTGGGTTGATATATTCAATTGGCGCGTGACTGTTGCCATATGGCTGCATGTCGCCAATATAATGTTTGCATATACACTCACCGGCCACTTTATTAGGTACCCCATGCTAGTAACGGGTTGGACC
>NW_015151344.1:265521-266732 GCF_000732505.1 Cyprinodon variegatus
GGCTGGTTGAAGTTCTGTATTACTAATGGTCTTTGGGACACAGCTGTTCTGAAAAAAATGACTTTTTTTCTATATAATGTGGGCACAGACAACCCAGTTACTTTTACTTGGTGGGTAAAAGAGGATTTAATACATGACTATCAAAAGGGTCAAAAACACAACAGAGATGGAGAGTGTGTGTCACACCTTCTATCTGCCTTGTGCGATGTCAAATGTTTCCTGTCTGATTGCTTTCCTTGCCCTGATTGGTTCCACCCATAAACTGACACTAAAGATCCCAAACGTATGACAGAGTCCCCACAGCAGCTCTATGGCGAAACTCCTCACTGAGCTTTGAAGTAAATAACTTTAACTTTCCTTACCCAGTTTGGATTTACAGGGACCAATGAAGCTTCATTTCAGCCTCGGCCATCTGTGCGTTAAATGAGGGCGGTGCATTCTGCATGTCTTACAGCATGCCAAGGGAAAACCTACAAGGCCGCTTTAGTGAGAGGAAACCAGTGACACCAAACCAAAAACATACAGATAGACTTATCAATGTCTTGTTAAGCCCAAAAACTGTAAAGCTCAGGAAATCATTTAAAAGAAGCTGGATGGGTTGAGGGGAAACAGGAGCACTGAGGTGAGTAGAAATAATTTCTGAGGGTTGTAGGGGGAGTGAATGTGGGGGCGGCAGTATGCCAGTGGTCTCCAGCAGACTTAACGGAGCACAGCCATGACAGATGGTTATGCCTGCCCTAAAATACAGGCCACACGGGAGCTCAGTTTTACGATTTGTTTGAGTGTAATGATTTTTTTCTATTTTATTTTAGAAATGACATTGGCATTCATGAACATTTCAGGTGCTGTAAATGTTGATTTATTTATTGTCATGATTTTATCTAAAGCTCAGACCCACATGCAGTGAAACCAATTCAGAGAGACACGGATGAAAAGTTTAACAGGTTTTATTGAAGAGATTAAGGACGGTGCAGTGTTGCTCTGAACTCTGCTCTGACGGAACTGGAAGGTGAGGGGAAGACAGACTATTAGTTCAGGCTCAGTGGGAAATTTCATTCGTTGATTTGAAGCAGAGGATCTGGTTGTTGACTCACGTTTCCAGAGAAGTGAAGGATCCTCGACTCCAATCTGTGTGTTGGTTTTCCACTGTTTGTGAGACTCGGTGGAGGGCGGAACAGGGTTTACCCAGAACTCGGACGGTGTAGGAGAAC
>NW_015151344.1:267249-273291 GCF_000732505.1 Cyprinodon variegatus
CAGAGAGTAATTTCAACGTCCTCTCAAAGAGACTGGATCCAAACTTCCTGTTTGAATCCCTGGCTCAGTTCAGACTCAGTTGATCCCTCCTGCGAGTGGAGGTCCGAAAAGGTCCAGTTTGCAGGATGACTTCCTGCCGAGAGGCAAAGACAAAAACAAAGTTAAAACTCAGGTAGACAAGAACTCAGTCTTAATCAGCAAAACTCAGCTTGGCTAGAGAACCAAAAACTGGCAAACACTCTGCCGTCGATGTAGTGGCAATCAGCAGCTTAAGAGCGCTCCGTTAACGAGGTAACCCCTTGCAAGTGTGTGAGGAGGCAGACCGGAACCAGGCGCCTCCTGCTGGTGGAAGGGAGAACAGCACAAAAGACAAACACACACTCTGGAGTCCTGACATTTATGACATCCAATTATTTGGATCTTTACAAA
Source organism: Cyprinodon variegatus (assembly GCF_000732505.1). Taxonomy (NCBI): domain Eukaryota; kingdom Metazoa; phylum Chordata; class Actinopteri; order Cyprinodontiformes; family Cyprinodontidae; genus Cyprinodon; species Cyprinodon variegatus. Next base: position 267,679 of record NW_015151344.1, read on the forward strand.
ATGTGTGAAATGCTTTTCTTGTGCATGGTTTCAAGATCTTGGAGTATACAGGTAATTCTAAATAAGTTAAATACAATTTTATTCAGTGATTGAAATAAAAATGTAAATTATATTTGTATTTCAAGGACTTGTTTCCACACAGATTGTTATATCTGAAGAGGTAATTTTCCTTTGTTATGATTATAGCTCGGGGCTAATGAAAAGTTAATTCCGTTTCTCACAGCAATTGTATGTTACATAAGCCCATAAAAATGAAGTTTTGCTGCAGAACTATAATCTTATTGTGACAGTGTTTTCCTGTCACAATGCCTCTGAATGACCCTGGCTACAAGGCCAGGGCGACCTGCTTGCCTTAAACATGTTGGAGCAGATTTCATTGTCAAGAAAGGGAATTATAAGGTATTTCCATCAAGTCCAACTCGCTCTGGGAAATGGCTCCACTTTGTTCCAAGAATCAGACACAGCTCTAATTTTGAGGAAGCAAAGAAACAATAGCCCTGAGAAGCCATCCAGATGCCCAATCTAGTAGTACCTGCGATTATATTGCTCAGGGAACACCTTTCCAAGTGAGTCTGCAACCTACAATTATTTCAAAAATCCATAGATCTAGCAATTTTCTTTTTATTTATCAAATAATAATCTGATAGCAAAAGGTTCCTTAAAGAAGATTGTTTTTGGAAATTAAACCAGGTGAAACTAAAACTTTTCAACTTGAGGAGTTAAGAATTGAACATATTGACAGACGAAGAAATATGTTTCATCTTAAATGCAAAATGTTTATATATTTATTTGCAATCGGGATAGCCGCTATAGGTGGGTTGTGCTGCCAGCTAAATTAAATTCTTAAAGTCTCTATACTCCAATACTCTATACTTAATGATTCATTTATTACTAGATCAGTTGACTAATCTGATTGTTTCAGCCCTAGTTCCAAGTATCTCCCACACAGCAGAAATATCTCCATGAAGACTGATTTGATGTTTCACATCCAGGAGGAAGGTGGTATTGCTTTTGGGGTTCAGCAATAATCTGCAGCCACCTCGTCAAAGCAGGCTGGCCATTGAGAGCAGGACTAAGGGCTTCGTTTAGGGTAGGTTTGATTTTTAAATAATTAACCAATGCCAATTGGTTTGATGAGGAGGTTGCTTCTACTTTGAGGAACCTAAGAAATTCTTATTATTATGATATCATTCATGTATGGAACTAAATCAGTGTCATCTTGCAGTGAAATCAAAAGTGAAATTTGGAATCAGAAATATAAACATAGAAGAGTCATGCATTGAAAATACAAACACTGCAGAGTTATTTCTGCTAAGATGTCACTACAAGCTGTTACTGTTTTTCAGTTGGCTAAATTGAAGGCTCCACTAATTTAGGACAATAGCTTTTGAGAGCTATGTTGCTTAGTCTAGTTTGAATGTATATTACTTGACTACTTGTTGTTTCTTACAGCCAAAAGATAATAAAATGAACACTCTTTCTTTTGGTTGGGCAGCAGCACTTGAACTGGAGTCCACCATCAGTTTATATATTAAATAACGAAGAGTACTGGTCAATGGCCTGGCTGTGTGTTTCCTGGAGGCCACCTGTGGAGCTGGTTGATAGTTCCCTTTTGTATGTCTGCTTCTGTCTCCTTGAACCCCAGTCGGCCTCAGCAGATGGCCGCTCACACTGAGCCTGGTTCTGCTGGAGGTTTCTTCCTGTTCAAAGGGAGTTTTTCCTCTCCACTGTCGCTACAAGCATGCTTAGTGTGAGGGATTGCCTTTGAGTCAAAGAGTCGATGCAATCAGCTAGTTTTGTTTAGATAGAAAACTTTGAATCACTTTGACTGTATGATCTGGTTGAACTGTCTCTGTAAAGTTCCTTAAGATGACATGTTTTAAACTGACTCTATATAAATAAATTAAATTGAGTTGAATTACAATAAATTGTTTTAATGAAATCTAGATATGGTGGTTTGAGTTTAGGTAAAAATGTCTGTATTATTTTTCACTCTGCCCTGGTTGGCACCCTCCCTTTTCTGCGCTTTTCTTTAAAACTGCAACAGCCAACCCTGCATAGTCCACCAGTGGTATTCCTGTCCTCCAAGGTGAAAACTCATCCACCTCTGGCCCACTGCCACAAAGAAATTTACCTTAGTAGTGTCTGCTATGTCGACTGAATTTTCCTGAGTCTTCAGGCTCGATGTCCCAGAGGAAGGTCAAGGTAACTAAGAATCAAAAAGTTATCTTTTTACCATCTGAATATACAATGTGTGCAGAATTATTAGGAAGATTGTATTTTTGAGAATTATTTTTATTATCGGGCCACAACTGTGTTCTTAATCAACCCAAAAGTCTCCTTAATATCAGAGTTTCATATTTTTGGAACTTGATGTGTTTTTTTTGCTTGTTTTTTTTTTTAGATTTGGCCATTTTATGAGGATGTCTGTAGTGTAGGTAAATATTACTGTGCAGAATTATTAGGTGTCGTGGGAAAAAAGTATTCAAACCAGTAGTCAGATGAAAACAAATTACAGACAATTTGGTTAAACAGTAACATGTTATGAATAAACCCTGAGAAAGAATCTGGTTTGTTATGGGAATAAGCTATTCCTGGTCTACAAACACCATCCTGCAGGTAATGGTGTGGCGCTGAAAGTGAAACAGGCTGAGTGAAAACTTTTATAGTCAGTAAATAGGATAAATTAATAAATAATAGAAAAGAAATAAAAAATTTTCCATCAGCATTAGGCAACGTAATAAAAACAAGTATATACCCATCTCAGTTGTTTATTTTCATCAGGTAAACCAGTTTAACAACTCAAAATTCAGAAATAAACATTTGCAACATCAATGACCAATATAGCCACCTTTCTTCACTATGATGCTCTAAAGCCTTCCATCCATAGATTCTGTCAGCGTCTTGATCTGTTTGCGATCCTCATTGCGTGCAGCAGCCTCCACAGCCTCCTAGACACTGTTTTCCCTCCCTGTAGATCTCACATTTCATGAAGGACCGCAGGTTCTCCATGGGGTTCAGATCAGGTGAACAAGCGGGCCATGTCATTATTTTTTCTCCTTTTAGACTTTTTTCTGGGCAGCCACGTTGTGGTGTATTTTAATGCGTGTGATGGAGCATGAATGTCTTTCTTGAATGATGGCAACTTCTTCTTGTACCACTGTTTGAAGAAGGAGTCTTCCAGAAACTGGCAGTAGGTCTGGGAGTTGATCTAGACTCCATCATCAACCTAAAAAGGTCCCACAAGCTCATCATTGATGATACCAGCCCATACCAGTACCCCACCTCCACCTTGCTGGCAGAGCATCCCCACAATATAGTATCCCCAAAGGATATAGCTCCTGTAATGCTATCTTTAAATCAGCTCGAGTTAAAAAAAAAAAATTATAATAAAATAAATAAATTAATGGTGAAGTTTTAGTTCCTGGGCCTGATTTTGAATAGCCATAAGCTCCATTAACTCATTAAGTTTTCATCAGTATTGCTTATATTGAAAGATGTCATCATTTGTTTAAAACATTCACTCAGAAAATGCTCTAATTTATCTTAAAGTGCATTTAGTTGTTGCTACTTTATTATTCCCAAATGTTGAAGTTTCAACTTCTTGTTCCTTTTAATATTCTGCTAATTAAAACTGACCAACCTATTTATCAAAAAACCCAGTCCACTCTATAACCGAGTCTCTAAATCCTCTTTTATTCCTTTATTTAAGATTAGCTCACCCTCTGATGATATGGAGAACATTTAGTAGACCGTTTTAACCTGTAGATGAAAATTAAATAAAATCCCCAACTACTGCCGTGTTGATTAGAAAGGTATGTACATCTACCTGTTGATCCCCGTAAATCAAATATGTTATTCATGCATCTGTATTAATCAACCTGTTTTAAATAAGTTGCTCATAAAATTTCATTGTGAATAAGAAGTGTGGTGTGTCAGTTCAATTTTCTTTTTCATCAGTTTTGTCCGAGGATCCCATGACCTTCCATCACCCCATCACTGCCAGTGGCCTGTTGTCATCTGAAGCAGTGGGCATCCAGTCAGCTCCTTAATGTCTGCATCTCAGCAGCTGCACACCATCCGTGCTTCTGAAGTTTAGGTGTAAAGTTAGTCTCTGTGCCCCCTGTAGTGTAATCCTTCCTGTGACTCAAGAAAGAAAGTGTCCAATGTCTCTCCAAACAAAATCCATTGTTTATTTTGAAAAATTTCAATCCATAGTGTAGTCAGAGCTATTCAAACTAAATTAACATGTGTGCCATGTTTTTTTTTCTTCTAAAGGCTAAGATGTTATTAAACAAACTGAAAAAGACAAACATACAGACACAGACAACGACAAACATGTAAGACAACAAAACCCCTGTGGTGTTTTTGATTTCTCCAAAAAGTTGTAGGTTCATCATGTCATTCAATTATTGCCTCTGTCAGCATAACAGCTCTTAATGGGGGCGCAATTCCACCCCAACAAAAGTCCTCGAGCTTCAAACCACCACATCAATCTGTACCTCATAGGTCATATCAGAACCACAGAGGAATTAAAACAAACTCAGAGCTCTCCAGAATGGCCTTCAGCCAGGAACAAAACATGTAGCTCACGATCTCTAAACACTGTATCTGGCATGCTGCGTTCTAACACCATCTCTCTGACGCCCTAATCAATTATTCGGATCCAGTCCAGTTATTAACCAAGTCAGTCCAGTCAGTCAGAACCTATTCAATTCCTCTTATCAAAAAATGTCAACCATCTGAACCTCTCTCTCTCTCTCTCTCTCTCTGTCTCTCTCTCTCTCTCTCTCTCTCTCTCTCTCTCTCTCTCTCTGGCTGCTCTCAGCCATGTTGTTCATTTCATTTGCCAGGACTTCTGTACCTGCTGGGAGAATAAGGGTTAATGCACATCTTGAACAAAACACAATGAAGGATGAGACTTTGCCAGCCTGTCCTGGAAGAAAAATGTTAACATTTAAGGATTGTTAGAAACACAGCCTGAAAAAATTAGTAAAGTTTAGTAAATTAGTAAAGTTAGTATAATTTGATAAGTCATGCCCAGATGAATAGTGAAAAGATAAGTCTTAGTAATGATTAGAGATGCAAATTAATCATTTTGTGCCTAGGCAGTTTCCAAACGGCATTATATACACAGATAGAAATAAAAATGGATAAAAGCAGGAGGCTGAAAAACCAGGTCACATCAGAATAGTTTTTTTGTTTGTTTTTTTCTAGCCCTTTTTATAAAAGATTGATCCAGCTAATCTGCTAAGCTCTGCTAAGGTCCCCCATTTGACTATGGTCGCCTCTACGTGCATTCAGTCTCTGTGTGTCTTATTTTTTTCTCCTGCAGGCAGGCCAGAGTTCTCCAGGGTTTTCTGCCCTTTGGCTTCAGGTTTGTACGGTGGGGGGTGCTCCCAACATCTCTGCAACAGACTTGCTGTCCTTCCCCAATGTCTGATTTGGCTGTGGTGTCAGTCATTATCATGCAGGGTTTTTTGTTGTCCTTTGTGTTGTAAACGAAATGGCTCAATACATCCAGGCATTGATTTCACCCAGCTCTTCCAACAAACCGTACACCTGTATCTGAGCCCAACTGTCAGGAATCCAGTTTTTATGGGTTGTTTCTGT
>NW_015151344.1:273509-275369 GCF_000732505.1 Cyprinodon variegatus
GACCTTCTCTCCCTGGAAGGATCTACTGAGCTTCAAACTGAGCTGGGGTTCCAACACGAGGTTTGGATCCACTTTCCCCAAGAGATTGTTTGAGCTTCGCACTGAGAAAGGGATTATTCTCCACTATGACCCGTTCAAGTACCGCAGGAAATCTGAGTGGCAGTCAGCTTTCTCCGTTCACCATGAAACAACCGCAGTCTGAGTAAATCCTGTCTGCCCAACATCAAACAAGACTATCACAGGAACGTCCCACACAGACTGGATTCTATGAAGGACACCTTTTGTTGGAAACGTGAGTCTGCAACCTATTCCTCCTCTTCTAGCCTAAGATTCTAATTCCCCACTAAGCCTGAACTAACCGCAGTGTCTTCCCCTCATCTTTCAGTTCCGGTTGAGTAGTGTTCAGAGCAGCATTGGACTCATGTCATTGTTCAAATAAACCTGTTGAACTTTTCCCTGGTGTCTCTGTTTGGTTTTCTGCATTTTAGGTCAGACCTTAATTAAATCATGACACCAACGCAATGACTGCGAAGTCGAGCTAGCCACGGTTAACTACTACCAGTGCAGGAGTATATGCCCTCTGCTACTACTGATTGAGCATCGCGAGGCACTGTGGGACAGGCGCTGCGTAGGGACAAACAGGGCAACAACGCATAATCTTCAATGAATTTCAAGAACCACTTATATTAACAATTACAAATAAATTATAAAAAAATGACATTTTTTTTCAATGTCCATTCGTCCATGGCTTGTAAATTTCATGTGGTCTTAGTCTCGTTGACGAAAATATTTTTTATTCTTGTCATATTTTTATTATATGGAAACTATATTTCATTTATCAATCTCATACCCAAGCTTCAGGACACATTTGACTGTAACACAATGTTTATAACATGAATTTTGGATAAGATGGGACCTTTAAAACCATACTTCTCTTAAAATATATGTGGTTATCCTACTTATCTTCTTTACTTATTTGCCATAAATTCATCATGATTGATTCTACAGTGATGAAGATTTTTTAAATGAGTATTAAACCATCATTCCGAAATTATTAAATGTTAAGTTATTTGATGCTCTTCTTTAACATTAGTCTCACTCCTTTACATTGATTTTTTAATACATTAATGATTTAAAATATGAGTTGTAAGGAAACTACAACTTGACTGGTTTGTATTTATAAAACAGAGGTTCTGGACTACTTTGTGTCATGATTTTAACAAGAGCTCGGACCCACATGCAGATTAACCAGTCCAGAGAGACAAGAGAAAAGGTTTAACAGGTTTATTGAGAAGTTTGGTGGAGATTCCAGTGTTGCTCTGAACACTGCTTAACTGGAGCTGAAAGGTGAGGGGAAGACACTGCGGTTAGTTCAGGTTCTGTGGGAGAATTGATTCTCGAACTTGAAGAGGAGAATTGGTTGGCAGACTCACGTTTCCAGAGATTTGGTTGACTCTTAGACTCCAGTAGGTGAGGAATGTGTTTGTCTCATACAGTGGAGGGCGGACAGGGTTACCCAGAATGCGGTTGCTTGTAGGTGAACGGAGAACGACTGACTGCCACTCAGATTTCCTGTGGTACTTGAATAGACTGTTGTGTAGATGAATCCCTTGCTCAGTGTGAAGCTCAAATGTTTCCTCAGGGAAAAGTGGATCCAAACCTCCGGTTTGTTTTCTCAGCTCAGTTTGAAGCTCATTAGATCCTTCCAGGGAGAGAAGGTGCAAAAAATCCAGTTTGAAGGATGAGTTCCTGCCAAGAGGCAAAGACAAAAACAATGTAAGACTCAGGTTGACAAAAACTCAGTTTGACTCAGCAAAATTTAGCTTGGCTAGAGTCCCCAAAACTGGCAAAAAAAAAAAC
>NW_015151344.1:276163-279319 GCF_000732505.1 Cyprinodon variegatus
ATATATATATATATATATATATATATATATATATATATATATATATATATATATATATATATATATATATATATTCTGTATATACGTATATATAGATACATAGAGAGAGAGAGAGAGAGAGAGAGAATATAAGATCTATAGCTATATACAATATAAAATATACCATATACTATATAGAATATATAGTACATATATAGCTATGTACTATAACCACAAACTACACTGTCTTGTACATACGCTTTCTCTCTCCATCCAATTTCAACCTCTTTCGCTGTCATTTCTCACTCCATCATTAACATAACTCCCACCTAGTAACAGATGGTGTTCCCATTTGAGGGACAAACATATATCCCCCATCAAGTAACAGCACAGAGGTAGAAAAGGGGGTGAGCTGACAAAAAGAGCTTATGCATGACAGAACATGTTTTCCCCTTGCAGACATAAAAACGCAAACTGTGATGAAAGCACACTTTCTGCAGAAAGAAAATGTGTCTTTTTTCCCTATACAGCATACAGTGGTTTCAAACCTCCATGGAAACAGACTCTTAGAGAATGGACTCTGCTCTCATTAGACTAACCTGCCATCAATAATGAGGCCCAAACCTAGCTCCATATTTAGTAAGGAATGGGCAAATCAGTGTTTCCAGTTTAGCAAAGACTTTCGTGTGCCCTGTCACCTACATTAAGTCAGTCACTCAGTTGCTGAATGCCAATTACAATAGCAGAGATGCTGCTCAAGTTTGGCTGTTCTTAAGGAATGCCACCCACTAATGAGAGGTTAAGATTACCATTTATGAGAAACTGTGCATTCTAAAAGACTTGACTGATACCACATCTGCTAAATGTGTAGGGTATGTTCAAGAAAATAAAACTGTTAGCATCAGAAAAGGGCCATAAATGTCTCTTAATCAGGGTCAGTAAGAACCATAATCATGGTATGTTTTCTGGACAGATATCCAGAAGACACAAAAGTTCATCTTTTTAACTTGGAAGTGGTGGCCTAGTGTTCAGGGCATTGCACTGGGAATCCAGAGGTTCTGAGTGCAAGCCCCACTCCCACAGACTGCCAGTCTGGCTCCCTGAGCAGGACCCTTAACAACCACACTGCTCCCAGGCTGCCACTCAATGGCTGCCCACTGCTCCCCAAAGGAATCGCCTAAATGCAGAGTTAATTTCATTGTTCTGTACTTGTGACAAACAAGGCATTTAAAATGGGATTAAAAGGCAATCATTTTAACCTGAAAACTAACAATATAAAGTTGATTTCAGCAGATATTTTTGGTTTCAAGGTTCAAATCAGAAGTTTAGGAACTATAGCCAAACTGTGCTTTTCAGATTGAGAGGAGTTTAATTTGGCTTCTCTACCTGAAACAGACAAACCGTTAATTATACTACCCTGATCGGTAATGCTTTATATTAAGGTCCTTGTAATAAGCATTAGTTAATAGGTAATAAGATCTTAATAAGTACCTACTAGATGCTTATTAACATTACTATGTGTTTATAAGACTATTAATTAGTATTACTAAACCTTTTTGGGCTTTGCCGTTTGAAACATTTGTTGTGTTAAGCAATTTTGTTTTCTTTCCATCACCTTTGCCTGCTTGTATTGTTCGTTCCAGATGTGGAAGTTGTGAAAATCATAAGCCATTAATCAATGCTCAACAGAAGATTTATTAGACTTAATAAGGCATTGTTCTCACTTTAGATCCGGTAGCTGAAAAAAGCATAGTTAGCTGTTGACAAGTGTATAACTAACTTGTAATAAGGGCATAATAAAGTAAATTTTTCATAAATCACAACAACAATATATATGTTATTAAAGGCATAACAGTGCAAAATAAAAGATTTGTCAGCCTTAATAAGACATTGTTCTTGCTTTAGATCCGGTACCTGCAAAAAGCGCAGTTAACGGTTAACAAGTGTATAGTTAATTTCAAATAGATGAGCAATAAAGTATATAATAATGTGAATAAATCGAACCAAAAAAGATTACTAAAGGCAACACAAAGACATGGTTGGGTTTGTTGAGTCAATATTTATGTTTGTAATGTTATTAAAAATTTATAAGATACTGAGGAGGATTTTTTATTAATATACTTAATATACGAGGGGATTCAACATCCTAAATCCCTGACCCCAAACCCGACCCCAACTCCAACCCTAACATTAACAATTATCTTTTATATATCTACTTCTTTACATATGTCTACTTCTGTCTCCTTGAAGCCTAGTCGGCCTCAACACAAGGCTGTTCTCACTGAGCCTAGTTCTGAAGCACAGAATTCTCTTCATCAACTATCAGGCTTGCCTGCTAGTTAGTCCACAGATGTTGCAAAAAGTTAAATAGTGCATTGCTTGCTAAAGTACACAGACACACTGAAAGGATCTATGTAGAAATAAAAGGAATATCAGCCCTCAGTTGATGTGATTTTTTTCCACCACAAATCAGTTGATGTTGAAGGCTGTGCATCCAATCCACAAGCTACCCAGCTGCATGTCAAATAATGCAAGGCAACAAAAATAAGCTATCACTTTTTTCTATGTAAAAAAAACAAAAACATAATCATTATTATCACTATTGTATTGTTAGGATTCCAGTTTGTGTGGGTTGTTTTTTGTTTTCTTCTTTCCACCACCAGGCGGTGCCCTGAGTCTAACCTTAGCCTTGTCTCTCTGAGTCTAAACTTGCCTTTTTCTTTTGTTCTCCGACAAGAAGCCTTCCTGATTCACCTTCCTGATTCACTGGATAAGCCTGGACCTTCTACCCCCCTGGAAGGATTAACTGAGTCACACTGAGCAAGGGGGAACCTCCACATGATCCGTTCAAGTCCTCCTCAGGAAAACCCGGTGCCAGTCCGCTCCAATGCTCCTCTGGATCCAACGTTAGTCTGCCTGTCCGCCCTCCAACAAGTTCTTTCATCTCTGGATAAAACCCCACAAACTGGATCCAAAGAATAACCAAGAGCCCCTTAAACAGTATCCGGTTCACCGGTCAGCTGAGGTCCAACAGTGTTACCCGGCTGTATATCTCTCAATCTGTGTTTTTTGCAATCCACAATAAACCTACTAACTTTTACCCTTGGCTTCTGAGTGGGTCTCTGCATGTGGGTCAGATCCTTAAAACCCATCATGACATGTATATATTTTCTTCAA
>NW_015151344.1:280494-282426 GCF_000732505.1 Cyprinodon variegatus
GGAAAAAAAGACGTTTATATGCGCCTTATAGTCGTGAAAATACGGTAGTAGTAAATTCCACATAGGGTGTTCTTTATTAGACCAGTTTGGCCTTGAATGTTATAGCAGAGTTTTGCTCTTAGCCAAAAAGAGCTTTATTATTTTATTCATATTTCTATGAATTTTAGTTTTTACTTGAAAAAACACATAGGTAGCAAATCACCGGTCAAATAAATGTTTCAGAAAAGCAAGCTGAATAAAAATTGGGGTGATAGATTTACAAAAAGAAATCAAAACATTACTTCTAGTTTACTTCCTGTTTGATTGCCAAACTGGACGTAGGCTTTCTTAAGACTAGAGCATAGATCCACATTGGTTTGAGCTTTAAAATGGACCACTGAAGTCAAAAGTATTTATAAAGCCAGTTTTGGTGCAAAATGTTATGTGTCTATTTCAGAAGTGTAACACAACAACTTACCAACCATAATGGCACATTTTAGTAGCTTTTTCTTTAACAGGAAATGAAATGGTTTTCCAGAATCTGCTTTTAGGGTACCTCAAGCCCTTCCCTCGAGAAAGATATTAAACATGTCACTCTAAAGTACGTGTAGTTTCTCTACAAAGCAGAGCTCTTCAGCGTGACTCAGAATAGAGTAAGAAAAAGAAAACCTGATCAGAGTTATAGGCAAAGAAATACACCAGACGGAGATGATTCAAAAGCTTGTTTTATACTTTTATTTTTATGCTTAATTGCTTAAAAAAATAAACTTAGTTTGTCACTCAGCAAGATGCTTGAGGACGATTTGCTATTATGTCATTTTTAGATTTAGTTGCTGTCTGACCTTTAAAGTTCTGCTTTCAGCCCTTAGAATTTATTTCTAAAATATCAAACTGTGACAAAAAGCAAACACAGAGGAAATCTATAAAATACACATTCACTAGCTCTGAATGATGGAATCATAAAGGACCATTTACGACTTCCCTTCTTATCATTTAGAGCAGCTTCACTTGCACAGCAAAAATGTGCTGGACCTTTAATTAAGGTATCGTGGTGTTGAAGGCTGGATGAACTGGTGCCCAGTCCGGGTATGTGTCAAGAGAAAAGAGGGGAATCCCCCATGTCGCTATGCCCATCATGACCGTTAGAACTCCAATCACATTGACACCAATACCCGCCTTTACCTGCAACAGAAACCACAGTAAAGAATAAATACATTTCATATAATCTTAATGCTATTTGGTGCATAGAATGCCAGGGGCTCTTTCCATATTTCTTTCTTCAGGACTTACCATGTCCATTATGGTGATGTGTCCATAGGAGAAAACAAGAGCATTGGGTGGATTCGACACTGGCAGCAGGAAGGAAAAGGATATGCAGAGTGTGGTAGGGATGAGCACATATAACGGGTTCACATGGATAGCCTCAGCCTGAAAAAGAGCAAATGCAAACAGTTGGGGTTAGGTTTATCATATCGACCATGTAATGCCGCAATCCATAATATTAATTTAGGATATTTTGGGCCCATGTCCGGCTGCTCAACCTTGAATATAGACAAAAAATTTTAACAATCTGACTGCATGAACGGATTAGTTGTCTTTAAAGTACCTTGAGATGTGAATTAGCCCTATATAAATAAACTGAACTGAATTAAATTGATACAGGAAGATGGTGTTTTGCTCTACTGTACTATTCCCTCAAAATGCTGCAAATCTCCCTCTTGCAAGACAATCAAAAGACACTCCCACAGGGATGTGTGATCCTCCCCCTACTCTTCTTGGGGACAAAGCAGCTGCATCATGGTTCTCTCATCCTGTTTTGAGGCTGCTCTCAGGCCAGCTATGTTAGAAAGAACGAATTAATGAAAGGCCATGTTGGTAGTGGGCCTGTTGGTAGTATCAAAACCAGACAAAACAGACTGGCTAAAACCTTTCTCTTTAAGTTTACAGGAAATC
>NW_015151344.1:284097-289013 GCF_000732505.1 Cyprinodon variegatus
GTCTTTACGACAAACGTTCTGGAAAATATTAGAGTTTCGTGTTCGTTTTGACTTCGTGTGGACGGGGCCATAGTGTAGCCCTAACCTCTCATGTCCTAATCTGGCATCAGTTACGTGTTCGGGCGAGTGGAATACTACAATTTAGTCATGGGTTTTACTTTTGTAAAAAAAAAAAAACTTTTTATAAAAGGCGTTGTGCTTCACAGCCAAGGTGGCGCCAGTGTAGTAATTTTATTGATGCTTATTCTATTTAAATTAAATCACTAAGATCAGATTTAATTTGCTTTTCTTTATTTCAAACCATCTTTACATTTTGAGGACCGATTAGATTGTAAATACTGTCAGGTACTGAAAGTTTGAGCACGGAGGAACCACCGACAAATTCTTGTCAAAAGCGGCCAGATCTAAACTTATGAAGACGTGTGTCAAAGAGGACAATGAATATATTCAAGGAGCAGCTATCCCACCATATAAACCAACACAATGCCCCTGAAATGTGTGCAGCACAGCTGGATTCTGTTTAGCCAGACTTGGCTGCCAAATACAACACTGGATGTGGCCCCATGATTCGTCCCTACCTAAACCAGTCTGGGTATACTTTTGAAATCATTGTTTTTTGTTTGTTGGGGGATAAGTTTAAGCAGTAGCTTTAACTTCTATTTGTGTACAAGTTTCAATGACCTGCCTTTGTTCCTCACATGTAAGTAACATTAGGCTGGAATTATTAGGAAAAACTCAGAAACCAACAAAACTCAAGACGGCTATAAATCTGAAACTGCCATGGGAACATGGATGGGGAGTGCTGACCAGGCAAAACACTCTGGGAGTGATCGGTAACAGATCTGAAATCTGCAGTTTAAGGCAAAACTTTGATTTCATCTGGACAAAAGTTAATAGTCTGATGAAACCAAATATTAAATTACTTGTCAAATCTTGACTAGACTTTAAAGGAATAAAGTGAGTCTTTTAAACCCCAAACACAGCAGAATAATCCAAGAAATGATAGTATCATCCTACAAAGCAGGGATTGCTGTTTTTCTACTGGAGCTTTCACGATGGGGGGGCATTGAACAATAACTGTCATCAAATGTTTATAATTCAGTTGGCTAAAACCTTTAAGGTGTTCTAACAGGACAATAATCCTTAATAAATTTTAGAACCGGTTAAACTGTATACAGTAATAAAATTACTATTTTTAAACTCTTAAAATTACTGGTTGTTTTATAGCCTGAGACGGATAGTAATGGTATTAAGAGTGTAAACTTATTTTTATTTAAACTGTAGCATTTCAATGTGAAATCATGACTGAGGGTTTTAATCCAACTTCCGTCCATGTTGGATTGTTTGAATTTGCTTCAATGTTAGCATCTTTCTTTTCTTCTACATAATATTTTTTGTCAAAGCTGTATAAAACCACCTGCTATAGAAATAAAATATGACTATCAAGAGCTAATATCATACCTAATATACCAAAACCTAACCAACACTTGTTCCTACATCAATAACCTACCAGGGGAGAGAGAATGGGGAGGAAAATGGTGGTGGTCGCAGCATTGCTGGCCACCTCTGTTAGCGTGGTTACTATGATGCAGGCCACTGTGATGGTGGCCAAGACCGGCAGATCCCCCAGAGGCGTCATCAGCTGAGCCACCCACACGGACAAGCCAGACACCTGCAGAAACACACAGTAGCTTTCATCAGTACAGATTGTTCATAAAACTCTAAAGACAGGCTAATCTCTCCAAGTCTTCCTGTCATTCTTAACTCACTGATCAAACCAGCAATTTCCTGCACACAGACAACCTTTTAAAAAGAAATCAGGCATGAGGAGACGACCCTCTGGGTTTACATGGGGCATTAAATTACTTTATGTGCTAAAGGTGAGCTGAAAGCATTGTGAGCCCTTGGATGACTCATTGTGGTAACGTGGTGTAGGGGCGGCCATTTTATGAGTTTTCATTTCAATTCGATTCAGTTTATTTCTATAGATCCAATTCACATCATGTGATCTCAGGTCACTTTCCAGAGACAATTCAACCAGATCATTCAGTCAGCTTGGTTCCAAGTTTTCAATCGAAGGAAAACCAGCTGATTGCATCGACTCATTGACAGATGACGACAACAAAATTCGACCCTCAATTTTTTCATGACAATAATGAAAACTGACAAGCTAAACGTGGATCTTTGATGACTAAAACATGACTACTCATAGGTATGAGTTTTTATGGACGAGACAAGACTATATACAAATGTTAGCGGGTTTTCTGTCAGATGTTTAAACTGCATCATTGTGCTGTAATCTCCCAAGCAGTATCAGTCATGCTGCTGCATCCTGATTGGTAACGCCACCTACCTGGTGTGCAGCGGTGAACATTCTGCATGACCACAGATGGATCATGGGATCGGGGTTAAAAATAACCTGAATTGATCCTGTACTGCACGCTGAACTCTGACTACGTCTGCTCTTCCAGCTGTGCTTGTGCAGAATGTCTTTGCACGGTTTAGCTCAGAGTCTGTGCTTTAAGCTCCACTCTGATGGTTCGCTCTCAGCAGTATTCCTGCTGTCGCTACTTAATAAACTATATGTGGCTGATCATCCTCTGCCAAGCCTAAAATAATCCCTTTGTCAAACTATCAAGATTTTATTTCTTCCAGCTACCAAGAGGTGATGCTAAACATTCCTTAACTTCTACCAAAAGGGATCCCTAAATTATATCCAAAGCAAATATTTCATTGCATTCTGTTTATTTTTGGATAAAGATCCAGATGAAAAGTTACATAGATCTTTGAATATTTCACTCTCATTGTTCTTGTTTCTATCTATTTAAATGTCATGTAAATGTTTTCTTGTATTGTCATTAAAACATTTTCTCTCTTTCCTTTAAATATTTAAACATTTTAGTAGCATATCCATTCAGTTTAGGTCTGGGTTGCCATGGCGTTATAAGGCATTTAGGTAGATTCTCTCTGTATTTTTTTTTAATCAAACCCTGTGAATTTAAATCTACTTTGACCCCTGACAGCAGAAACCGAGGGGTACATTCTCAGAAATAAAGCTAAATTTGCCAAAGTAGAAAGAAGAATGTTTGTGTTCTTTGCTTTTTTTATATAATAATGCAGATTTTATTGATCTGTGTTCAATGCATAATAATAGTAAATAATAGTAGATCAGGAAGTGTTTGCTTTGGGATGGAAACCTTGGATGTCTAAACCCATTCCTTTATTGGACATTTTGTTAGCTTGCTGTCTGCTATATTAACCAATATGATGTGTTGAACTAGATCTGCTATTTTTTCAACTTTTGTCAGACACTTTTTTATAAAGTAGGGCATTAATTCATAGTTGGCCTCAGCAGATGGCCGCTCACACTGAGCCTGGTTCTGCTGGAGGTTTCTTCCTCTTCAATGGGAGTTTTTCCTCTCCACTGTCGCTACAAGCATGCTTAGTGTGAGGGATTGCTGAAGAGTCAATGAGTCGATGCAATCAGCTGGTTTTCCTTAAATTGAAAACTTTGAATCAATCTGACTGGATGATCTGGTTGAATGGTGAAATTGTGCTACATAAATAAACTGAATTTCCTTAAGTAATGTCACAAATTGTTTTTGTGCTGCTACCCATTGTGATGAATGTATGAGGTATAAGTTTCATTTAGAAATGTAAAGACAACCTTTGTTCCTTCAGCGAGTGCAAATCCTCCACCAACCAGCAGGACAACCATCCATGGCATCGAGGAGCGAAATTCCTCCCAGGTGATCATGGCCTCTGCGTTTACAGAGAAAAACTTAGGTTTAGTTTTATACAATTTGCAAAAACCTATTTTTTTCATACATATTTCCATAGCAACAATTAGCTATTACTTAATATTAAATATGGACATGCTTTGTTGATGATTACTTAATTTAGGCTCAATGATTGTTTTATTCCAATCTATTTTTGATGAAAACAGTGTTTCTCTGTAGAGTTAACATGTAGATGGTGGAAAAGCTGTTTCTAGGAGAATCTACATTGAATGTCTATTGTAGGCTGCTAGGAGCAAGATTAATAATCATTGTCAATCCTCAGATTTTCTGATCATGGAAGCACCTGTAGGCACAATGCTTCAACACTTCAACGCTTTAAACCAGGCATCGATCCCATATCTATGACCGCCAACGCCAAAATGTTTTAAATAGAGCTACTCTTGACCTTTTAAAAAGCTTTGGAGTGCTACATATGGGTGAAAATAAAGCAGGCTCATGGAGGAGGTAATGCTGAAGAAAAGGCCAGAGGATGCAGTGTGGTAGGTGACGAAAGAGGTGATGCAAAAGCAGGCTAACGGAAAAGCTAAGAATGAATTACCACGGAGCCACGATCCCTTCAATCCTGCTCGTCTGCTCACTAGATAACCAGATGGATAATCTCTGACTGGAACTATCTTCAAATAAGGAGTTTAGTAACTGCTGCACCATCATCCTGACTGAGTCATGGCTTCATTTATCAATACCGGACAATACTATAAGCCAGGCCACAGCTCATCAGGGCTAAACCAACAATAAAGCAGGTCAGAGTATGGAATGAGGGGGCCATAGAAAAACTTCAGGACTGTTCTGAATGGTATGACTGGAACATGTTCAAAGCAATAGTAACTTCTGACAATAAGATCAATATAGATGAGTATGCCATGACTGTGTCAGCCTACATTAACAAATGCATTGAGGTTAGCATCACAAAGAACATCACCACCGGGCCAACCAACCACCCTGGATGAATGGGGAGGTTCAGAAACCACTAAAAGCACGGAACTCAGCTTTCAAGTCTGGTGACAGAGAGGCTCAGAGGACAGCGTGTGCCAACTTGAACCGTCGGAACCGCTCCACTGAGGACGCCATCTCTGCTGCTTTCCACCTGAGCCTGGCACACCTGGAGGAGAAGAACAC
>NW_015151344.1:290234-294465 GCF_000732505.1 Cyprinodon variegatus
CTTTTTGTAACTTTGTATCGTCCACCAGGTCCTTACTCTGAATTTTTAGATGAGTTTTCAGAGTTCCTTGCTGATTTGGTATTAAAAACTGACAGGGTCATCATAGTGAGATTTTAACATCCATGCTGACATTGAAGGCGATAGCTTAAGAGCAGCCTTTAATGCTATCTTAGACACTATTGGCTTTCTTCAAAATGTGAATAGTCCCACATTCTCATCTTCATACTTTGGATCTTGTGCTGTCATACGGCATAGAATGGGAAGAAATAACATTATTTCCTCACAACCCTGTCCTCTCTGACCGCTTTCTAATAACCTTCAGGACCTGTGCAGATGAGCTCTGTCAGGTCCTCAGCTACATGTACAACCTGAGCCTCAGCCTGGGGGTGGTCCCCACTCTGTGGAAGACCTCCTGTGTGGTTCTGGTTACCAAAACGCCACACGGCAGGGACCCGGCCCACTTCAGACCAGTCACCCTGACCTCTCACCTGATGAAGACCATGGAGTGCCTCGTCCTTGCCCACCTTTGCTCCGTGGTGAGCCCCACCCTGGACCCACTGCAGTTCGCCTACCGGCCCAACAGCGGAGTAGACGACGCCATCATCTACCTGCTGCAGCGGGCGCTCACCCATCTGGAGACCACTGGGAGCGCTGTGAGAGTCATATTCTTTGACTTCTCCGGCGCTTTCAACACCATCAGTCCGGTGCTGCTGAGGGGGAAGCTGGAGGACGCTGGGGTGGACAAGCATCTAGCTGACTGGACCACCAACTACCTCACTGACTGTCCTCAGTACGTGCGGCAGGGCACCATCCTGTCTCCATTTCTTTTCACTCTCTACACCTCGGACTTCACCTACAACACGGACAGCTGCCACCACCAGAAGTTCTCCGATGACTCGGCCATTGTGGGCTGTGTGTCTGAGGTCGACGAGCTGGAATACCGGTCGGTCATCATGGACTTTGTGGACTGGTGTGAGAGAAACCATCTGTCTCTGAACACCAGTAAGACAAAGGAGATGGTGATCGACTTCAGGAGAAGACCACCACCCCACCCCCCATGAACATCCATCCTTAAAACCTTCTCTGACTCTGTGGTGGCCTCAGCCCTCATCTACGCTGTCGTCTGCTGGGCCCCTGGCAGCTCAGAGCGGGACAGAAAGAGGCTGAATAAGCTTGTGAGGAAGGCCACTTCTGTCCTGGGCAGCCCTCAGTGGAGTAAGTGGCTGAGAGGAGGATGCTGTCCAAACTCACATCCATCATGGACAACACCTCTCACCCCCTGCACCAGACGGTAGAGGAGCTGAGCAGCTCCTTTAATGAAAGACTTAGACACCCTGTCTGTAAGAAGGAGCGCTACCTATGGTAGCGCTCCTTCCTGCTGACACCAGACTCTATAATAATGCACTATAACCACAATAACTCCTGTAAAAACCACTGTGCAGCTGTAATATAGTTTTTTATCTATTGACTGTGCAACATTCTGTGCTATATGCTGACTGTGCAATATATGTGAATAGAATAGTCATACCACTACCTCACCGTTGCTCCTTACCTACTACACCATAACGTAAAATAAAGTAAATCCACCAGTATATAAGCCATCCTGATTGTACATATGACACCTCAAATCTCTGTGCTACTCCCTTGTATTTTTATTTTTTTATTTCTTATTGTCATTTTGTTTTTTAATGTGTGTGATACATGTACACTTGCACCTTAATCCTTATTTATCTTGATATACTGTATATATATTGTTTATCTTAATGCACCGTTTTCCTCCTTGTTTGAACCTTCTTTAATTACTATGTCAATATGTGACCAGTGAATTTCTGCGCTGTGAGATCAATAAAGCTCACCTAATCTAATCTAATCTAATCTGATTACTTTAACAGAGTTCTCCTCCCCCATAAGAAGGTTCAATTTTAGTAGATCATTGTCAGATAGTGCAGTTATAAATTTTAAAGAATCTGCTTCACTTTCTCTCTTCTGTGTCGCTGAGCAGTGCTGCAGAGTGCAAAAGTAAATCTTTTTCTTTTTATAATATTTAAAGAAGATCATTAAATATAAAAACAAATCAAGTTTATGTCAACATTAAATGCTGTTACCATATTTCTTGTCGGGTCCATGGGTGGGAACGATGAAAAATAAGAGACCCAGCACCAGGGCCACAGTAGCCTCTGTGATGTAGCCGGTGTGACTGTCGGAATGAAGAAAAAATAAATGAACGGGGTTAGAAATAAATACAGCATTTTTAATGTTTGTTTTAAGATGATCCAGGTATTATGGGTAAATGTTTTCAGTTCCAAGCAGTTTGTGACTTAAACGGAACTTGACGAATAATCGTTCTGACTTTGTTTTCTATCCCTGTTATGTGGAACAATGGCCCTCATGGAACATTTTCATATTCTTGGCGTATATTTCTCTTAATTTTTCTCCTATTGGGGGCTTTTGAAAATGTGAAACCTCAGATTCAACAAATGCTCCTAACTTCAACAAATTATCATAAAATATCCTTTTAAATCCGATGCAGTCCACCAGAGTGTATGTAAGGTGGGTTCAGGATAAATGTAAATCTGCATAATTACCACCCTGATAATTCCATATAAGGCTTTGAACTCCCATCTTAATGAACACACAGGTGTTCACTCAGGTGGGAATGACATTGAACTTTGCTTCTGTCAGTTAGCTCCAGGGCAGCTGTGGCTAGTATGTAACTCACCACCATCAGTGTGTGGGTGAATTTCTGAACGTAGTGTAAAGCAAGTCCTCTGGCTTAAAAAGGGCTTTATAAGTACAGGGTAGGGGTGTAAATAATAATCATTTTGTATTGATCCATCGATAAACCGATCCGATGCATCGACGAGTCTGCAAGAGTAGCGACTCATGTTTTTTTTTGTTTTTTTTCCTCCGGTCTATTTTCATTTATTTGCTCCTGGACGTAATTCTCCCTCCCGTGCTGCGGTGGCGCTAAACCTATTTTGCCCTCCTTCCTCGCTTCCTGGTTATACTCGCCACAGTAGTGTGTCGCAGTGAGCTTGACACAGACATTTTTGATTATGCCAAATATTGAAGTGTGGTCTGCGCTATACACTGTGGGTCTAGTTACGGCCGAGGCGGTGAGGAAGTGGGAGCGAGTTTAGTCCGAGGACGGAGGGACATGATGGCGAAAAATAGCGGGGATCCAAGTGTCCAACTGATCCAACTGATTTTGTGCAGTATTGTTTGATGCAAGGCCTTTCCGAATCTATAACTCAGGGGCATTATTATTTTAGTGAATGAGGTTTTAATAGGCCTAGGTGGAGAACAACTTTTCTACTTCTGTTATTTGCTGTTGTTTCTCAAATAAAATGTGTAACGATATTACAGCTTTAATTGATTTATTTCAAATTTGAAACACTATCTAGCCTGTAAGGTAAAAAAAAAAAAATGAACCAATTAATCGAATCGTATCGTATCGTGGTGTATTCTTGAGTATCGAAAATACTCGAATCGTTGGGTTAGGAAATGGATACTGAATCGAATCGCCATGATGGGTGTGATTTACACCCCATAGTAAAGGGCCATTTACCATGAGGGAGAAAAACTTTAAAGCTTCACAGATAAAGGTCGTGCTGAATGGCTGCTGTGCAGCATAATCAAAAGAGCAGTGAAAGGTCGAGCAGCGGGGAATAGATTGGGAGAGCAGTAAATGCTGTGGTTGCACTGTAAAATAAAAAAATTAAAACAATATCATCTGCTCTCCATCTCTCACAGATGTTAACGGATGAATTCAGAGCCAAACATCCAGATGTTAACGGATGAATTCAGAGCCAAACATCCAGATGTTAACGGATGAATTCAGAGCCAAACATCCAGATGTTAACGGATTTATTTACAGCCAAAGATCCAGACGTTAACGGACGATTCCGAGCCAAACATTAGGTGTTAATGTATGAATTCAGAGTGAAACATCCAGATGTTAACGAATTAATTTAGAGCCAAACATCCAGACGTTAACGGATGAATTCAGAGCCAAACATCCAGATGTTAACGGACGATTCCGAGCCAAACATCAGGTGTTAATGTATGAATTCAGAGCCAAACATCCAGATGTCAACGGATTAATTTAGAGCCAAACATCCAGACGTTAACGGATGAATTCAGAGTGAAACATCCAGATGTTAACGGATTAATTTACAGCCAAAGATCCAGATGTTAAGGGATTAATTTACAGCCAAAGATCCAGATGTTA
>NW_015151344.1:295822-304531 GCF_000732505.1 Cyprinodon variegatus
CCGATGAATTCAGAGCCAAACATCCAGATGTTAACCGATGAATTCAGAGCCAAACATCCAGATGTTAACTGATGATTCCTGCCAGCTGCAGGGGGAGGGACTATTATCAGCCAATGAAATGGCATTAAAATTGTAGAGCTGCAGAATATATAATGATACAATCTGAAAAAATGGATGATTGCTTCTAAAGAGAAACTAACAGCTGACTGATGTAATTAGACTTCGACATCATTCTGGAGGAGAATTAGTTTCTACCTAAGAGACGATTAGAGACAGGAGGAAAATGGACACTATCATAATTCACTCATATGAACGATTTAAGAAGAAACTTGTTTGTAAGAACGGTTCTTGCATAAGACCCAGTGGCTCGATCGACTGAGGTGGCATTGATCTAAACTGAACTTAACTAAACTGGGTTCCAGAAACAAGAGAAAAACTTCAGCATTAAGGTAACAGTGAAGCTTGATAAGTTCTGGTGTCAGTGAATTTTTGTGACAAAAGTTTGTTTAAGTGTGAATTACTCAGGGAAGAGAGAAGCCCAGCCTGGCATGAAGCCTGGAGATCTGGTTAACCACAACAGCACCATCACCACGAAAATGATGCCAGTGAAAATCTCCTGAGGGCTAGAAGGACAAAATGGCAGAAATATATCAGAGTTACACTTCACTAACTGCAAGTATTGTTATGAGACACGGTGGATTTAAAAGGCATTAAGAATGGATCTATGAATGAAAGAGTAATCACCTAACGGGTCCCAGTGACCTGTACTCCTCTTCTATGACACCTCGTGCAGCCTTCTCTCTTTCTGATTGCCCCCCTTTGCACTGCCACAGGAAGCTAAAGCTGTAGAGACAGTGAGGAGGTTTTTACTGGGAGGAATGGGTTGGATGCTTTCCTATGTTCAGTTGTGTAAACCTGAAAATGATAAGAGTTAAATATAGATACAATGATTTAAGTCTGCTCAGAAAACCAGAGTAATCTTTAGCTTTATTGAGTCTGACAACTTCAGCTGACTTTTCTCTTCTTGTTGTAAAATGAGGGGAAAACAATTTCTGGATTTGGCTTTTTGGATGTTTTTATGTTCATTTTTAATAAGACAAATTGCTGGTAAAGAAATGCCATGATGTCATGAGTGGATATCCTGTGATGTTCAGCTAAGAATTGTAGACTACAGACTATAGTCTGTGATAATTTGAGCCATATCACTACTTCCTACTGCCTTTCTGAGATTGAGTTTGGCATGATTTGGCTCCGGTCAAACCAAACTCACCTGCTTTGGAAATAACTCTTCTGAACTCTGGTCTGAGGGAAACTAGAGGACCTGTGTTTGACATGTCAAATGCTGAGACTGCATGTATTTCAGAGAAAGACTCATGTAGTAACTCAGGAGTTATTCATAGTTCCTGCTGTGTGCATTCAGTCTGCCGTGTATGTCACCCCTTCCACTAGTCAGCTTGGCCAACGACAGGCTGGGGTCAGTTGGGCTTGATGATGTCAATATTGAGTCTTGTGAAGTTTGGGAAGTGCTGCAGGACAAGAATGGCTAACTTTGTTTTGAAGTGTGAGGGTTTATTTTCCTGTCACCATCTTAACTGTGGGGAAGCAAAGCGCTTTGTGCACCACATAAGCCAAAAGCTGCAGTAACCCTCCTTTTCTGTGCTTTGCACCATGTGACCTTTGTTGACCTGAACTGTATAAAAATCTGAGGATTTCTTGCGATAATGATTTAATAAATGCATTCTTTGACACTCACTCTGAGCCCAGGAACAACCAGTACAGCCATATCCATGTAAGAAAGATCATTATTACACTGATAGGAAAGCACATCAGGAGCCAATTCCCAAAGTTGATACAGTTGCATTCTGGGTAAACCCTGAAGGTGAAGAGAGGTCAACAGTTTGAATGTAAACATGCGCTGGAGTTTATTTCCATTCATATACAAAAGATGAATGCTTATGATATCATATATAAACAGCTGTCACCCACTGGTTCAGATACTCAGAGAAGATGAGGTTAGGAGAAGTTCCTGGCAGCGTGCTGATTCCACCGATGTTGGCTGCGTAGGCGACGCCCATGCTCATCGCCTTGTACATCATTCGGTCCCGTTCACTCTTCCTGACATTAGCAGAGACACACACTGCAACCTTTAAGGGAACAAATGGAGGGAAATAAACCATGACAGGGAGCAATGGAAGCAGTACCAAAACTACACTTCTGTCCAAACCTATCTTTCCCCTTACAGATTTCTTCCTCTTTTACCCACATGTCTCCTTTAAATACATCAAAGCTAAGATGATATTTCAAACAAGGATTCTTTTTATGAAGAAAATATGACCCTCTGTGTAAAAGGGATCAGTCCATGGCCCACTCTGCTTTACACAATTGTTTGAATTAAGCCAAACTGGTGTTAGGGTTCCAGTTTGTGGGGCTTGTTTTTGTTCTCTTGCAGTTCCACTGTGCAACCACCAGATGGTGCCATTGTTCTCCTTGCTCTACCTGCAGCCTATTGGGTCATCACTTCCTGAGGAGTATTTAAGGAGCAGAATGTCTTCACTTCCTCGCAAGAGGAACCCAGTATTGGGTACTCTAGCCCCTCAGAGTTTGCAGAGTCTAACTTTGAGTCCCCGTTTCTTCTGAGCTCTCACCGCTGACCAAGTTTTGTCTTTTGATTCTCCGGCAAGATATTACTGATCAACTGGATAAGCCAGGCCCTTCAAGTCTTGAAAGGGACTCTCTCGTCACACTGAGAATAGGACACAGATCTCCTCTTCCGATCACCATTCACTTCAGGAACTTTGTATCAGTCTGCTCAGCTGCTCCTCGGGACCACCATAGTCTGCCTGTCCGCCCTCCAACGAACAACTCCTTCTACAGATCAAGCCTCTACAGACTGGAACTTTGGAACCCTCCCAAACAACCTCAGTGAGTCCAAGTCAAACCTTGTATTCAGACAATCGGCCAGTATTTGCAGTCCTTGAACTAGAACTAGAACTTCCGCCTCCGTTTTTTTCCTAGTCTTTGTACAGTTATCTCTTCAATAAACTGTTTAAGTTTTTTCCAGTCTCTGTGAGTGCTTCTGCATGTGGGTCAAACACCTTAGACCCATCATGACAACTGGAAGGTTTTCACAGATGAACCCAAAAGGATTCAGTTTGTTTTTTGAAGCCAATTAGAGGAGGACTTCCTGTTTTCCTGCTGATAGTTATACTTCTGTTTACACAAAACATTCATAGTGATGAATAGCATAACAAAAGTCCTGACTCCTGCTGCAAAGTGGAAACCTGAAAATGAGAGAACATCTTTCTCTCCATGCACAGGGAAATCGTGGAGGAGTGTGGGTGAAGTTATTTTTTTCTTTGATCCCAGGTGTTCACGGATTCACACTAATACTACTGTATCTACTGAGCTGCATCTACAGGTTTATCCCACCCTGATTAATATGGTGGAATCAGCACACATGGATATCTGTGGGATACCTGCTGCTCTGGAAGCTGCTGCTCTATGTCCCTCTCATCTCATCCAGGTGTGGAAGCAGACTTTTAGAAGTTACTATTTATTTTCTGTGTCTATTTATGCAGTTTTACTTTCTCTTTTCATTCCATCTTTTCTGTCAATATCCCTCTCTCTCCCCCTAGTTTCCTCTCAGTTTTATAGGATTTTACTCCGTCAATCATTTTCAATAGAGTTTCATATAAAAGTATCAAGCGGAGCCTTATGGCGGCGTTCATAATGGTCTGCTGCTGAAAGCAAAGCTGTTGGGCTATTAGCTATCTGCTAACTCTGTGACATCTATTCCCAGATCTAGATTGGCTAAAGTGGACATGCTAAAAAAAAACTAATATCTTAAAGCCTCATGTTCTACTGTCTGCTCTTGATGGAAATCTTGATGGAAAAATAGAAAATGGAAGACTAGCTTTATTATAGAGATTATAGAGAGACGTTACAGTAGTGAGCGGTTCTCATTAAAATTCCTGAGGTCAAAGATTTAAAGCCATGACAATAGAAATGAATGTCTCCAAGATGTTGGTAAAAGATGATTTTTAAGAGGTAAGGCGTCTCCAACTACATCGAAAATGATGTGACTGAAGATGCATACCTGAGCTTGATCAGATGGTAACTGCTGCATCTCAACACTGGTGAAGTCTTCTGTAGGACCATCTGGTTTCTTCTCATCACTTAGAAATAGAACATTATACAGTCAGATTTTACTGATGATGTGCAACACAGGAAAATATGACCTACTAAAGATTTAGGAGAACTCTAAGCTGCACACACCTCACCGTTTCCTTTACTGGTTGGGAGCCGATCTCAGTTTCTGCAAAAACAAAGAAAAGCTGCTGATCATCGGCGTCAGCAGACCCTTTTCACAGGGGCACATGCCCTGTTATGGATCTGCAGCACCTGGGTATGCCTGGGGTGCTGATGTTGGATGCTGACAGACCAGATGAAGCTACTATCTATTGCTTTAAAATGTTTGCTAGCGTGCTTGCAATAATTATCCGTGCCCATGCTTTTTTAAAATAAATAATTGCCCAAAAATTGTTTAGCTTGCACGCTGAGCATGCAAGCGTTACTTTTTTGAGGCCTATTATGCCCCTCTAGAGTATTGGGTCAGCTGACGCCCCTGATGCTGATTGTAGCTTAGATATGTATTTGTCACAGTAGGTAGAGTTTGAAGGGGAGTGAAATCCTTCTGTTATGAACCAGGAAACTTATGTATGCTCTAAGGGTAAAGCAAGCTTTGACCAGAAGAAAGTGGGCAGTAAGGAAAACTGCAGCAAAACTAGATTAAGGCACAGTATGAGTGGCGTTCTGCTGAGGCCAACTGGGGGGTTAGAAAAACAGAGGCAGTGCTCCATAAATACTTTCTATGTGTTAAATGAGGAAGTTATGTCCCCTAAAAAGCAGTTGCGCCTTGGGACTTCCCCACCGGTTCTTTTCCTGGGAGCAAGTTACTTACTACTCTTAACTCAAACTGGGTAAATCCATATAAAAAGGACTATAAAAACAGGAGTAAAAAAGTAAAAGAGTTTATTCCAGATCAGGTCGTTACAGGACAGAGAAAATGCTTGGAGCTTGCACAGCTGTGGGCTCAAAAATCACGCCCGCAAGCGTCCGGTAAAGATTGAGCCCCGAACAAGGTCATCTCCTGCTTCTTATAGCTCATGAGTCTATGTGTTGCATCATGTGGATGTTTAGCTGTCCGTAACAGAAACTGACACGCCATCCATGCCCTGACCTATATGTAGCTTGCCTCTATGCCTCAGGATTACAGATAGCTCTCCTCTATCAGACCGGCTCCAAGATGTTCCCATATCCTCTGTATTTTTAAAGACACGAAGGCTGTCCTGATTCGACGACCTCCGTACACACAGTGACATCCCCAATGTGAAGGAAGGCCATCTACTCTCTCTAATCTGGCTAATAAAGTAACAATGCACATGATGTATAAAGAATAAACCTAACATATGTTAAAAAATATAGGGTTCTGTCACTCCATAGCCATAAAACTTTAGCCCATAGTTATGTGCAGTAGAGTAAAATAACAAAACACTGAAAAACAGGCCCAGCTCTATCTATCTATGATTAGAGATGTTAGCTGTTTGTTACTGTTCAATGTTTGTTAGTTCAATGTTTCCAACTCCAGCAGCTGCTGATGGTGAAGCGCCTTAGATGCTCTGAAGCTTATGAGGCGCTGCTCCTGCTGCTCTAAACGCTGCAGGACCTTTTGCTGCACCTTGATGCATGTCAACCATTGACTTTTCATGTAAACTGCTTCTGCTGCCTCTGCTGCTTTAGGTGTGAACGTAGCATTAAACTGATCTGCTGCTGCTCTGCTGCCACTCTGCTCTGGTGCTCTGTGTAAAATACTATAAATACTGTATGTGTGCTGTAGCCCTTAAGTGTTTGTGTTTGCCCTTGTTCTAAATTAAGTTTGAAAAACAAATTATGAAGTTAAAGGTGCAATTGTTTTTGTTCATCCGCTTTTCCTAGTTTTGTCAGATTTCTGGGGGTTTTGTTTCCATATGTTCATGGAGATATTTTATTCTGAGTCATCTTTTTTTGTGGGCGACTCCAAACATTTGTTCTAACAGAATGGCCTTACCTATTTTGCAACCCTAAGAAGATATGATCTTGGCAAACACTTTGAAAAATGGTAAAAAAAAAAAAAAAATCCTTTATCATAAACCTTGTGCTAGGATTGTTACCAATAAGACACTATCTCCTGCATTTCAATTACATAGGGGTACCAGACAGGGCTGCTCGCTTACACCATTACTTTTTGCATTGGCCCTAGAACCCCACAATCAATTCGTGCCAACCCCCTTATACAGGGATACATTACCAAAGGGAATATAAATGAAATTTCTTTATATGCGGATGATATTTTACTGTTCATAACCAATTGTCAGTGTACTATACCAACACTCCTGGATACAATCTCTCAGTTTGACAGGTTCCGGGTTATAGAATCAGGTGCTCTAAGAGGGAACTGATGCCAATTAAGCTCAAAGACCCAACGATCTTGGAACGTATGCCATTTAAAATTGCTAAAAATAAATTCACCTATGATGGAGTAGAGATTACTAGGGACTTTAATTTGCTGTATGAAGCCAACAAATCTCACCTTTGCAAAGCAAAATTGGAGGGACGGACTGGCCCTTCCAAATTTTTCATTTTACTATTACTATTTTACGCTTTGCATTATTACAATTTGGCTAGATCATAATTTTACACAATCCGATAGGATTACAATACAAAAGGAGGCTTGCAGCCCTCATGACATTGGTGCTCTTATTCTGTCACCAACACTCTTAGATACCTTAGCATCCAACAATAACCACATCATTCACAATAGTATACGTATTTGGAAACAAATAAAATCCCAGTTTGGTAATAAATCTATATCTACCTTATTGCCAATTGCAAAGAATCCTTCATTTGTCCCTTCCACTTTAGATTCAGGTTATACGCAATGGAAAGATCTAGGCATTGGTGACCTGTTGATGGGTGGTCATTTTGCCTCTTTCTCTCAACTTCAAGCCAAATTTGGTCTCAACAAACACAATTATTTTAGATACCTACAGGTAAGTGCATATTTAAAAAAAAACACATGCTGTTAGAGTTCTGGTTCTGTTATGTTTTTCTTTTGAGTATCCAGTTTACTTTACTTCTTTTTTTCTAGTTTAAATGGGTTAATTTGTATTTTTGTTATGTTTTCTGGTTAATTCCTAGTTACTGTTTCAGTCTTGGTTCTGTTTTTTTGTTTGTTTTTTTGAGTATCCAGTTTTGCTTTACTCCTTGTTTTCTAGTTTAAAGGGTTTAATTCTTATTTTGTTGTGTTTTTCTGGTTATTTTCTGTTTTCTTGGTTTCTGTTTGTTGTTTCTCCTTTTTCCCTAGCTCTTTTCCTCTCTTGCTCTGTACACACCTGCTCCCAGGTTGCTCATTAGCCCTCTCTTTGTTTCTGTCTCCTGTAAATACTCTTGCTGTTCAGTCCCTCTTTGCTGGGTCCTCGTCTAACCTCATCAGTCTTTCTCCTACTCGTCTCTCTGAGCCTTCCTCCAGGTTACAGTTCTACCCCTGATGACTCTTGGGTTTTTTGGTAATGTTTGACTTGTGTTTTCATGTTTTGTTTTGGGTTTTTTTTATCTTTGAATTTTTGGACTCCTGGTTTTTTGTTTGTTTTTGGACTTTGTTTTCATTTGGATTTTTGGATTCCTGTTGCCTTTGGTTTTGGACTTTGTTTCAGTAATCTTCATTAAATCTACTAAAAATTCACCTCTGCCTGCCTCTGCCTGCCTGCCTCTGCTTTTGGGTCCTCAATACACAAACAAATCCTGACAAATGCGCACTTTAGAAAATATAAAACCTAATGAATTTGATGAACTCTTTAAACTGGGTGATGGGGAAGGGCATTTAATCTCCCAGATTTATAATGTGTTGCTATCCAGATCCTCGCCATCCATGCAGAGCCTTAGAACAGGCTGGGAGCAGGAATTAGGAATGGATATAAGTAACGAACTCTGGAAGTCTGCGCTAGAGAATATTCACAAGTGCTCTGCCAACTCTAGACACCACCTTATTCAATTTAAAACCATTCATAGGCTTCATTACTGTAAAGTGAAGTTACATAATTTCCCCTAACACATTCCTACTATGTGACACATGCCATATTTAAGAAGCCATACTACTACGTTTGTATTTGTTGTTCACAAAATTAACCCCAAAAATTACTAAATTAATCATACAAAATACATTTTGGTCTGGCATATTCAAAACTTTCAGATATGTTTATTATAGAATTTAGGCTGGACCCACTTTTGATTGTTCTAGGAGTTTCTGTTAAGCTTTTTCAATTTAATAAATACCAACGACAATTCTTATCTTATGCCATTATCATTGGAAAAAGCCCCCTCCAGTAGTACCGGCTTAGTCTTTAATCCCTTCCTCCCAGGTCAAGACCAGCTCCCTGGTCTCGGAGATGTTGGGCTCCAGGTGTTTGGTGCGGCACCAGGTGGCAAAGACCCCCCCCCCAGAATCCTGTCCTCTTCCCCCCTGTTGTCCCTGATACACCCCACAAGCATCCAGTACAAGATGCTTTAGCCATGTCTCGGTAAAGATGAGCAAGCTGCTTTCGCTATAAATCAGCTGGTTGTTCAGTGCAGTCAGCTTGTCAATCTTGTTAGACAGCAAGTTCACCTTCCCCA
>NW_015151344.1:308770-309829 GCF_000732505.1 Cyprinodon variegatus
GAGCATGTTCAATAAAAGGATAAAATAATCCCAAGGTTGGAAAACAGTAGAATAAATTAAAAGGTACAAAAGACCTGAAAAAAGAGCCAATAAAGAGTAGAAACTAGAGAGCTACTGGAGAGGCGGCCATCTCCTACAAGTGTTAACCAATACCTCTGCATTAACCCATCCCCTTGCCATTGGCGGCGTCCAGGGAGCAATCGGCGGTTAACGGTCTTGCTCAGGAACCCAGAGTGGAGGATGTGGGACTTGCAACCTTCTCAGAGCACAAGTACACTGCTCTAACCCTCTAGGCCAACAGTCCTCCATCTCCTCCACAGACCAATGAAAGCATGGTAGTCTCTGTTTAACTAAAGTAGATTGAGTTACCGTCCATCTGCAGATTAGGGTTCACATTGCCAGCACATCCCAACTCCTCTGCCTTCAGGATCTGCTGGAGGACAGCCTCTACGATGGGCATCACCATGGCAGCCGCAGAAACGTTTTGAATCCACATGGAGATGAGGGCACAGCCAGACATGAAGCCCAACATCAGCCTGGAGGAAACAGCATAGGATCAGAATCAGCTGCACGTTCACACTGGGATTACTGGGACAGAGTGAGCAGAGAATAAAGCGGGAGGGATCCTAGAGGACTTCCAAAATGATCCAAACACTTCACTACATCCGGTTACTTTCTCTAAAAAAAATTGTTTGCTCCATGATGTGGAGAACAAACACAGAGTCTGTATTACACAGGTGTCAAACTGGTTCCAGAAAGGGCCGTGTGGCTGCAGGTTTTCTTTCCAACCAATCAATAGCACACCAGACTCCAGTTATCTCATCAAGTCATCATGTTCAGATTGGACTGAAGTCTGGTGTGCTATTGCTTGGTTGTAAAGAAAACCTGCAGCCACATGGCCCTTTCTGGAACCAGTTTGACACTCTTGCTGTATTAGATCGGTCCTAATAAAACTGTAGATCTTAATATTCTAACACTTTAAAGTGAAAATGAGGGAATTGAGGTGAGGCTTGACTTGGAAATGTCTCCTCAATCCAAATAACTGCAGCTTCTGGTTTT
>NW_015151344.1:311570-319602 GCF_000732505.1 Cyprinodon variegatus
CCATCCATCCATCCATCCATCCATCCATCCATCCATCCATCCATCCATCCATCCATCCTCATTGCTCTACAATTATAGCTCACGCTGATGAAACACTGATCGGGTTTCACTTGGTTCCTCCGCTTTGAGTCGTGGTTCTTTCAGTAGCACTCATAGGGCCTAAGCTTCAAAGATTCTATCTAGGCAGCACTAAATGAAGGATGCAGCAGGAAGGTGTGTTCCAGGTGATCTACAAAGACTGTATACAATGGAAACTATGTGCAAATTTCTTTGGTTAAATTACTGATTTACATTTTCTAATTGCAGTTTGATAGTGGCTTTAAAAGTAAGGTGAAACTCAGCCAGGACTTTCTTTTTTTTATCATCTACTGTCCATTTTTATGACATGATAAAAGTTTTCCACTCATGGAACAAACAAAGTTTTAACTTATCTTATACATATCTATGACTCACGCATGGTGATTATAAACAAATAAATCTCTTTTGCCAAGTCGGTGATGTTTCCTGGAACTCCTGAGGTGTGATGGATGTTCACTGATGCTGAATAATGTTCAGTTTTACTTCTTTCAAAACATAATGCAGTATCTGAGTTCACTCACTGTATTGTTTGGTTTTTGTTAATATTGTCTGCAGTCCTGCTGCATTAATCTGTTCAGTGCTTAATATATTCTGCCATTAAGTTCAAATAAGGTCACATTCCTATTCTTTTGTCTGTTATTGTACCAATTCCTCCTTTGCAGCCAAAATGACAGCAGACTTTTTGCTTGAGTTTATAGCTCACTTTAAAAATGCTAAAAAATACAGAGAAACTGCAGCGGAAACGAGTTTCAGGTTGGATGGTATTCAAATTTGCATATTCGCCTTCTAGTCTTTGTACCTGTATCAATCAGAAGGTCAGCAGACTGTTAGCTGACAGAAATACAAAGATGTATTCTTTAAGGTGGTATAAAACTTTAATTCTGGGTCAGTTTGGTGTAAAGGTGTCTTAAAAAGAGAGTTTTCTTAACATAGACAGCAAAAACAAAACTAATTGTTTAAACGTCATTGTCTGCATGTTTTTTCATGTTTCATGTTGTCTTTTACTTACATGTAATTTTTTTGATATATTTTAACCAGTTAAAATGATTATAGGTTAATAGTTTTACCCATATGTGTTTATTCACATAGAGGATGTATCCACCCTTGAAAGGTACTCACCAGGCAGGGTTCACCCCCACCATAGAGACAAGCTTCAGGGCCATCCTGCGATGAAGACCACACTTCTCAACGGACGTCGCTAGGCAGATGACCCCCACTAACAGGAAGTGAAAGTCTTTGAAGTACTCCCTTGCCACCTTAAAGTAACAGGATGGTTTCAAAATTCTAATAAAAACCGAATCATAAAACCAGATTTACTGTTGATGTGTCAACAGTAAATCTGTTGACGCATCAAAAGTAAACCAGTTTTATATATTCTCATAACATATTTACGTAAACACAAAATATATTAAACTCTGTGAACTTTATTGTTAAGCAATGCCAGAGTGATTGGGCGACCCTAATGTCTCTGGACAACTGATCCCCTTTCTATCAGCAGCAGTCTGGAACATGCAGACTTCATAGCTTCTCCATATGAGCATGAAATGTTATCTAAAATATATATTGGCTGCTCCAGATAACTGATGTTTAAAACTACAAGGAAAGTAACACAGCTGGGAATAGTTGGAGGAAAAAGCCTCTTCTTTTAGGTTTAAGATAAAAATAACTAAAAATAACTTAAAAAAATTAACTAAAAATAACAGTTTTGCTTCACATTAATCTTGGATTAACTTAAAAAAAATAACTTCAGCAAACTTCACAAAGAGCTCAGTGATCAAACCCCCCACCGCAGTTAGTTAAACATGGTTTTCATCATATTTTGTCTATTTTCCTTGTCTGTTTAAAAAGCATAATTAGCTGCTTGGTCCTGAGGAACCAGTGCAGCTCTCTGACGATGAAGGAAGCTCGGTTCCTTTGCACTCAGAAGAAAATGCCTATAGATCCTTTTTTAAAGTCATTTAGTTAAATATGGGCCATTGTTTCGGTACGTGCACACGGCGGCTCTGTGAATGGGGACATTTTGCCACCTTAGCACTGGGAAATAACCTTACAGATAATGAAAAATTGAAGTGTGGTGTCTATTCAGTGTTTTACTTTATTACACTCTGTTCCATAATCAGGATTAAAATCCAGTTTCTTCTTTTAGGATTCACTCACATGAGACGACTTCATGATGCCGAATGCGGGGAAGAGGATGGCGGGAAGCATGGCCGTCATAGACAAAGGGATCACCTCTGTCATCCAGAACACGGCCATGAGCAGCAACACAAAGGCACATTCTGCTTCCTAAAAAAAAAATGGTAGTAGGGACAATATTAAAGGAAAACCATTTATCAAGCAAAGGTTTAGTTTCACCAAAGGTAGAAGCAGCGAGCTAAAATATCCTCAGGTTTAATGAGATGCTATTTACAACTTTAAACTATGCTAACATGTAGCACAGGACGCCGCAACTCTCAAAGGTAGGGAGCGCAGGAAGTGTGAAGCAAAGACCCTCAAACCATCACTGAACACACAGGCTTGGTTGTTCTATTTTTTAACCACTGACTCCTCCCACCCACTGTACGTTTGTGTGCTTTTTTATAAAAATTTGTTAAGCATTGCTTTGGAAATCTGATAAAAATAAATGACGCTAGAATTCCCAGGATTTTCAGTTTTCTGAAAAACTCCTTTCTGCATGCTAACCAGCTGCTGCACCTGTGCTGCTGGTTCCAGAAAATTTCAGGCCGGATCAACCTTTCTATCGCCATAAGAACCACGCTGGTCGTTTTAGAATAAAGATATACACTGAGGGGTATAGAACAGGCGCCAAACGCATCATGTCTGCAGAGACTCCGCCTGTGTGCATCAGCAGGGCGCTCATCAGCGAGAGGCTGACTGTTCAACAGAGCCTCGCAGGATGCTTAGTTCTCTATTGAAAGATATTCTAAAAGCAAAAACATCAAACAAAGTTTTTAAAAGTATTGTTTCATATAAAAAGTGATACAAAAATATACATG
Source organism: Cyprinodon variegatus (assembly GCF_000732505.1). Taxonomy (NCBI): domain Eukaryota; kingdom Metazoa; phylum Chordata; class Actinopteri; order Cyprinodontiformes; family Cyprinodontidae; genus Cyprinodon; species Cyprinodon variegatus. The sequence goes on from NW_015151344.1 coordinate 314,645, forward strand.
AAATACTTTGTTAAAAAGGATTTACAATGTGATGATTGAATTACTAACTTGGTTAGATAAAAATAAGACACACAAATAGTTACTTTGTCCAGCAAGAGTTACTTTTACCACTAGAGTAATCCAGTTACTGTTGCATCCTCTGCATTTAGGTATTAGATATGCTAGATTTACAAACCATGGACTATAATTTCATCAGCTCACATACTGGAGACAGTTTAGAAAAAGTGCTCTTCATTATATGAGATAAATGTTATGCTTTCACTGAACTCACGCTGTTTATCTATAAGATACAATACGATCAGATAAGATAGGATTCAATAAGATACATTAAGGTACGACAAGATATGATATGATAAGGTAGCATACGTTACGATCAGATAAGATAGGTTACGATAGATCAGATACGTTACGTTATGATACGATCCAATAACATATGTTACTTTATGATAGGTTACGTTAGGACAAAATATGATTCGATAAGATAAAATGACATAATATACGATGCATTACGTTTTGATACAATGATATAAGATAAAATAAGATATGTTATGATTAAATAAGATTCAATAAGATACAATATGTTAGGATAAGATACCAACTTGTAACCAAGCTGCTGATTCTTTCACATTGTGAGTTTTGCAGCATAATTTGTCATTGATAAATTGGTCTGCTCGTGAATCGGATGTATAAACAGGCCCTTCCTTGCCTGTTTGGAAAAGCATAGTCATGATAGTTTTTTAAAGGTTATTTGCATTACAGTAGTGACAGTTAGCAAGGTGGCTGCTGCGTTTAGAGGGGGCGACAACAAGCAGGATGGGGAGGAGCCTGCCTCAAGGAGTGGGTGGGGAGGTCAACTCTGGCAGATGGAGGCAGAAACTGAAAATCCTGGGAATTCCAGCGTTAGATAAGAAAGGTCACGTTAACAAGACGTGGCAGACCGTGGGGACTGAGGCTAGTTTGTGAGCATCTGGGAGGGGAAATAGTGACAGAAATCTGCTGAGAACATTTTAAAGATTTGTTTCTCATGGAAACAAAGCCTAAATAAAGTCCAATAACAAGCTATGAGTTTGCTGATTAAAAAAAAATGTTAGTCCTTTAAGCTTTTTATATGATGATAGATCCACTGAATTTACCAGGCAGATGTAGGCCAGGCTCTAACCTCTCCACAGATATCAGAAATCTCACATGTTGCAGAAACTGAGAGCAGAGATTGTGATTCCCACAGGTGCAAACGGACCCCTCCTCAGCTCTGAATTAACTAATTGAGCTTCATTGATTTCAAACTGGAGAAATTGACCTCTGTATTTAACCCATCCCCTTAAGGAGCAGTGGGCTGCCACTGTGCGGCGCCTGAGGAGCAGTGTGGGGTTAATTGTATTTTCATGGGAGAGAATCTTAGTTTTCTTTTGCTTCTAGATTGTTACAGCAAAAGAGTGACGGATGGAAAATCACCTTAGTCTTGACGACCAGCGGAAGAGGAAGCAGCAGCAGTGGGGTGAGGATGAGGATGATGATCCTGCGATAGTTCCACAGCCCTCTGCTAATCCTCTTCAACATTTTCTTCTTCTCTTCACTTCTGGTCTTGGTTCCTGTTTTAATCCGGTTCACCTGGAAATCTTTACAAAGCATGAGGAATGATGAAAGTCATGTTGGAAACAGGCTCAGTGGCCATACCTGCACAGTTATTCAGTAATTGGTGGTTATCTTGAATGCAGCATAAAGTCACGATCATTACGACAAAGTATTGTCTTTATGGCGCTTATCAATGTTAATGGCAGAATGGAGAGTTATCGAATTTTTTGATGCATCGTAGACAAGAATTCAGGACAAGTCACCGGTTATGATTTGTCATTTTTAACCAACATGCAGAAAAATGTTGCATATCGTTGGTTTCCTTAAAACGGAGCGAGCACTGAGGATTAACTTTGACTGCTTTGGATGTTGCTGATGTTTATTTTACAAACAGTAATGCTGCGTTTCTAACGTTCCCCTCTAAGAATGCTTATTTGAAGTTTCATTTATGTCTCCATATTATGAGCCGATATCTCAACAAAGTTTTACTATGATCTCATAATGACTGTAAAAACTTGTTTAAATATAAATCACATTGCTAATTATTATATTTAATAGGTTAGACTTAAGAAAAAGGTGAAATAATTTCTTACAATTCCTTTAAGAAAAATATATTAAAAAAACAGCATGAATAATGTTTTTATTTAGATAGTAATAAAAAGAAGAAATAAACCTACAGCAAACAAAATGAAGAAACTGAGAATCTGATGATTTAAATCACAGACCTTTCTGATTTGCCTTCTGTTGGAGGGTTTCAGCTCAAGTTTGGAGAAAGTCCTGTTTTTGGTGCATCGCAGAACTCAGTGTAAATGAAAAGAAAGGCAGCGCTCCATCCTACTAATTAGTCGATGCACTTCTTGTGTCTTTGAAGTTAATTTTTTTAAGAGCTACTCTCTGCTGTTATACATTAACATGTTGTTAGAGCAAAGACTTTGGCACTGTGTTAGAGGGGCCACCATAAAAATGGAGATTGTTACTAACAGACACATGTCTGATGTTTTCATTGGAAAGGTACTAAAACCATTCCAACACGTGAATTTAAAAACCACAGGGCCGGTTCTACACTAGATTACTCCCAGGACCAGATCCTATTCCAAAGGAAACAGTGAACCGCTGCTCAGTGAATCATCAATCTATTTTGATCTTTCTGGCCTCACCACTTTGATCATTCTTATCCAAAATCACCTCCTAAGGTCTGTTGTTTTCCATTCAGTCCAACAAGCATCATTTGAAGTTCTACAGAAAAACACATCTTACTAATATCTTACTAATGTCATGGTTTTGGTTATGTTCTGCTTTACTTTGCTCCATGTTTTCTAGTTTTATTGGTTTAAATCCTATTTTGTTGTAGTTTCTAGATTTATGTTAGTTTTCTGTTTTCCTCTGTTGCCCTCTTGTGTGTGTTCCTTTCCTTTAAATCCTCGTTTTATAAAATCTGATTTACAGCTGACAGCAAGTTACCAGCTTTGAATAAGCTGGGAAATGGCAAACTGATGAATCCAGGTGTTTGTGACATTAGTAACCTGCCAGGCACACCTGGATTCATCAGTCTGTCAAGTAATCAAAGGCTGGAAAAAAGGAGCAGCTCAAGTGCAGGAAGTAGTGGAGCTGTGCATGTTTCCATTGGGGAGACGGGAGATTTGGAGTCATCAAGTCATCCTCATGCCATGTAGCTTTCATGCCCAGCTATTAAACATGGAACTCCAATCTACACAATGTAATCAGCGTGCCGATTGGACTCACCAGTTTTATTGGCTGTCCATCCTGGACAGAGAGGCGGGGGTCCATCCTGGACAGAGAGGCAGGGCTCCATCCTGGTTTCCAGGTCTCCGGTCCATTTCAGGGCAACACAGAGACAAACAACCATTCAAACACTCACTGACGGGAGCCTGAACTCTGTGAGACTCAATCAAGTATTGCAACGTAAAAAACACTATAGAGTCAAACCTCTGGAATTCTTATCTGATACCAAACTACTTTAAACAAATTTAAATAAGCCAAATAAATTGGAAAACAGAAACTTGCAAAAACAACTTTATAAAGTTGTATAGAGTGCTAACAAAGCTCAACCAACTACTGATCAAGTTTTAGATAAACAGATTATTAAAACATAGAACAAAAAGAATGGGTTTTTATCTCTTTTAAATAGGTATAGTTTTGAACATTTGAAAGGAAAAAGCTTAATTTAATGTCTTCTTCATAAACCCTTCATCAGGAAACATTTCAGAACATAAAACGTCATTAATATTTATTGAGAAATTAATTAGGGACAAGGGATTACATAAAGATTGTGCAAAATCTTGTTTGAGAGAATAAAAAAAGCGAACCAACTGTAGCTGTTTACACACTGATGTAATAATCTATTCAGGCCATCAGTTATTTAAAGATCCTGTCAGTGAAATGCTTAAACCAGCAGGTGAATGTTAAATTTAGCAATCTGCATTATTTTAATGCTGTTTTCACTCTGGCTCCGTCTGTACTGTGTTAGCAGCTTCGTTTAGTGGGAGAAAAGTTTCCCCATCCACTGAGGTAGTGGTTAGATGGAGGAGCGATGCTGCTATTGGACCTAGCGTCCTCTCTGCAGGGCAGATGGTTCCATTCCTCAGCTGACCCAGGTGTCAGGCTGGATGTACCGCTTCTCACACCAGCATCCTTTGCTGGGACTAAAACTGGAAGGGCTTTGAAGAGGTCCATGCTGGGCGGTGTCTTCATCACATTTTGTAACTTTCGGCGCAGTCAGTCATGGTATTTTGGAATTGAGGCAGCCCGTCATGACTGGCAGCAGAGGGGTTGGTTATGAATTTAATGGAGTTTGGACCCAGAACAAAACATCCAGTGGATTCTACACAAATGAGAAAACACAGCAGTCTGAAGATGGTTCAACTGAGAAAGGCTTCCCCAAAGTGGAGCAACAGAGACAAGGTGACAGACTTCCAATCATACCGTCTAAAGCAGACGTCATGGATAGTGGACCGCGGTCCGGACCCGGACCCACCTGCTGGCTGATCCGGACCCAACCTGGTTAAAAACCATTTACAAACTGCATGTTGTCTGACGACAGTGTTTAACTTCAGTTTAGCTGCTTCTCCTGTTAATACAGTAAAGACCTCCAGAGCGTCCGGCTCCAGGCTGCATGTGATCCAAATGATCCAATGAGCTGCTGTCAGTCTGGGTTGCTGCGGCTGCTACTTTTATACACAGCAGGCAAACCTGTGGCAAGCCGGGCGATGGGAAAGAAGGAGAAGATGATGAGAAAAAGAGAGCAGAGAAAGTGTGGATTGCTGGAAGAACTGCGGTGAACTGGTGAAAGAAAAGTGAAATGGTGCTCATTTAGAGGATGTTTGGCTCAACCTGCCGCTGTGAAGCAGGATTCTCCACCATGAACA
>NW_015151344.1:320373-321548 GCF_000732505.1 Cyprinodon variegatus
ATATATATATTTATGTATTTTTTTTTTAAGTCAATGTATAACATGGATGCTTAAACACCTTATTTTATTTCAGTGTAAAATTCTGTCTAAACTAACAGATTATAATTAAAAATGTCTCCGGACCTTTGTTGTTTGATGATTTTCTTTATTCGGACCCTGCTGATTTTTAATTGGTTACCCCTGATCTGAAGGTAACTATCCTTTAAAAAAATAAAAATAAATCTCTAGAGGTCTGTGGTCCTTTACTCAAAAAAAAAAAAAAAACAGTCCAGGTAAGTAACCATGAGAGACAGGATGTAAGGTTAGGTCCAGTGTCTGTGAGGCTTAAATCAGAATTCAAGGACGATGATAAGGGCAGGGTGCAACAGGGGGATTATTGAGAGCAACCAGGAATATATTTTATGGGAAACTGGGATGCTGGCTTTGCACTCCACCTTTGCTTGCATGCATAGACAGTACATTGGTCAGAGGGTAAATATCTGTCCAAACTGTGAACTTTGCAATATATGGTAGTTCTGAATGAAATGTTGCTCATTCCTGCAGCAATGATGTCCCCAATTATATTGCAGACTTATTCAGGAAGTCGCACCCCTTTTTGGTAGTATCAGGTAAACTATAGAAAACAAAAAAAACCTTTATCCTCCCAAAATGGGGAAAATCATCATAAAAGATGCCGGACGGGTGCATAAACCTGGTGGCATAAAATTCGGTTAGTACAAACCAAACAGGGAGGTAATTTCTGTGTATTCAGTATCCCACCTTATACAAACCTGAAGTCAGATCCATTGTAAAGCAGCTAGAGCATCAGCTGGATATGCAAGTGGATGGGCATCTTGATAAGTGTAGCATTTTTTTTTAACCTTTATTTTACCAGGAAGTCCCTTGAGATAAAATCTCTTTTTCAAGGGAGACTTGGCCAAGAGGCGGCAGTACAGTAAGACATATAAAAACACAGGACAACAAAATAAAATCAATCATAAACTAGACTCTAGAATAACAGTTACAAGGCGGTTTTCAGTAGTGATTAAAAATGCTGTAGCGGAATAAGAGTCCGTAATTGCAGGGAGTTTTGAATATTGTGCCACGACCATGGTGCTGCATAGGAAAATTATGTTTTGCCAAGACCTTTGTTGATCCTGGGAATAGCGAACAGAACACAACTTGAAGAGCGTGAG
>NW_015151344.1:323350-324538 GCF_000732505.1 Cyprinodon variegatus
AGTGGGCCTCAGCAGATGGCCGCTCACACTGAGCCTGGTTCTACTGGAGGTTTCTTCCTGTTAAAAGGGAGTTTTTCCTCTCCACTGTCACTACAAGCATGCTTAGTGTGAGGAATTGTATTTGAGTCAATGAGTCGATGCAATCAACTGGTTTTCCTTAGATAGAAAACTTTGTATTAATTTGACTGGATGATCTGGTGAACTGTAAAGTGCCTTGAGATGACATGTGTTGTGAATTTGGCGCTATATAAATAAACTGAATTGAATTGACATGAGGTGACACAGGTATGGAGGGAGTTTACCCAGGATGGCCTTGTAAATGAAAGTAAGACGATGTTGTCTTCTGAGGCTTAGAAAGGGCCATGAAACCAGAGCATACAGTTCACAATGATGAGTCCTGAAGGAAGAGTTGGTGATGAAACGTAAAGCACTGTGATAAACTATGTCCAGGGAGTGGAGAGCTGAGGAGGCAGCATTCATATATATGATGTCTCCATAGTTTAAACCAGTGGAAGTTATTGTGTGATATATCTAGCTATTGGGAGCATGTATATAGTAAAGAGAATTGGTTCTAGCATTGATCCCTGTGGTACTCCACAGGTAACCCTGGAGCATGAGGAAGATTTGTTCTTAGCAGCAGATCTGATGTCTTTAATGTTTAACAGTACCATATTGTTCTAAATTTGAAAATAAGAAAATACTAACAATCAGACGCCCAGAGCATGTTTTTGCTGTCTGATTAGGATAATTCCTTTCAGATTAGCTAAAAACCTTCTCATTCAGCTCTCTCCTAAATGAACTGTTTTGGCCTTCTGTTACCCCCCATGTTCTTTAGGTGATCAAAGGCTGACTCAGTAACAGATTGATCTGTTCTCAGCATCTAACCAATGCTCTGATGGTTCATAGTAACCTGCTGACACTGGAATGTAAAGCTGTATGTCGTCTGTATAGTTATGGTAACTGATCTGGTTGTTTTTTATAATCTGAGCCAAGGGGAGCATGTTAATGTTGAATAGGAGGGGCCCCAGATGTAACGTACAGGAAATAGGACCCAGGAAACTACTCAGACAGGTCAGTGGAATGCAACGGATTTTATTAATGAAAGTGTGGCACTGGGAGCGCGCAGGCAGTTCTCGGACTGAAAATCCCCTGTGGCGTAGACAACATGTTAACGATCAACAAGAGGAA
>NW_015151344.1:325822-329771 GCF_000732505.1 Cyprinodon variegatus
GGAGTGAGAGATTCATCTTTCTTACCTAAAAACTACATAACGACACCTAGAGGAGCTGAAGATGATCTTATGATGCCAGCATGTTTCCATTGCCTGTCCTTAAGGTTGGGAGATGTCTTAACCTCTTAAAACCACTTAAGGTCTTATGAAACCACTTAAGGTCCAATGGGTCGCCGGCGACCCGGTGGACCTTAAGTGGATTCATAATTCAGAATGCATAAAATTCCACCGGTAAACGTTTTACCAACAGGTGGAGCCATTGCATGCAGCTCCAAGCTGACACCAAAAGTTCCAGTCCCCACAGCTCTGGAACTGTTATAGCTAGAAGTCTGCAATTTTCTGCATTGGTGGTTGACACGATGTAGAACAAATATAATACAATAAAACCTGCTTTTTCTCAAGAATGTCTTTATTACTGCTGTTCAAAAATGATTTCAGAGCATAAAAACTACTTTGAGTCATGTTTGAACTGATGCAGCTTGGTCTGTGTTCCAGTCACCCAATTTTTACAGTTCCTAAGTTATTTGCTTTTCCATTTGGGTATGCAAAATAGGCAAGGATTACCCAAAATGAGGTGGATGTTAAGGGGTTAAAGGCGGCTCAATGGCACCAGGCAAAAGATCGATTGCCCAACCAAAGGGGGGTGAGGTGGTAAAGACAGGTCCTTGGTCATACTAACTACTAGGCTAACCCTAACCCCAGTGGGATAAAAGGAGGCTGACCAGGAATGTTTTCAGACCTATCAGGTGTGGATTAACATTGAGAGCAGACACCAACAGGAGCTTAGAAAAACGGCCTTGAGCCGGGCTTGGGAGACCAGTTTTTGGTCAATCAGGTTCTGTTCACAGCCAGAATCTATTAGAAGTGAGTAAAGCTGGAATGGTAGGATAAAGAATGAGAGCTGCTCAGAGGTTCTGCACCAACCAGGCAGGATGAGATTTCTGCTGAATCCTAAACCGGCCATTGATCACTAACTATTAACTATTAATATAACTATTAACTATAGAGACTGATCACTAACTATTAACCACCAGTCTCACCCCCAATAAAGTCTCACTCCCAGCTGTAGAAGGTACTTTGATTGAGGGTGAGGGGGTATAAACCTGAATGGGACAGCCACTTCCTTCGAACGGAAACTGAAAGCAGTGGTTGCTATGGTAACACAATGTTGTCTCTTGTGCATGGTATCAAACATTTGCCATTTTCTTAGAAACAAATCTATCAAATCAAACTATTTCAAAGAGGACCTTCCATTTAGGGATCAATTAAGTCTTTTTTTCATTTTCTAACGTGATTTTTCCTCATGTGATGAAGATGCAGCAAACCAGCAGAACTAACCTCTAAATCGATGTGTTTCCTCCATCATCAGTTTGCCGTTACACCTGCTTCCATAACCCAGTGAGCCTGCATGGATGCAGACTCTCTACTTAAGGGCCGGTTTGGGACGGCCCTTAATGTGGCAGACCCTCGAAGGGAACGGAGGCTTAGTGTTTAGGGGACCATAATGACCAGGAGCGCCGATGCACTGATTGGTGTCTCAGTGACACAGTTTCTCCTAAGGGGGTAAATAAAAAAAGTCATAGAGAAGAAGATAAATTAATAATTGGCTGCTGGAATGATCATGTCACTCCTCCTCCCCTTTAGGAGCAGGCTTATTTTCTGGCGGCAACAATGATTGACCCTTAAGACCAGAGGTTTTCAAAGTCAGTCCTTAGGACCCTCTGCACAGCATGTTCCCTGCCTCCAAACACCCGACTTCGATAATTAGCAGATTCCTGCAGGCCGTGGTAGCTGCTGAGGAGGGAGAGGAAACATTTGATGCAGGTGAGCAGAGACACGCCTAAAACATGCAGGACAGAAGCTTGAACAACATTTGAATATGAGAGCATCGTAGAATCGCTCCAAAGACATGAGAGCTCCTTGTAGGAGGGAGCTGCAGATGCTCACTCCTCTGACATGAAACCATTCAGGCATCCGTGGACGAGCAGCTGCTCCTCACCTTTACTTGCAGTCTCTTAAAAGAACACGGAAGGTTTGACTTTTTGGCCCATTAATCCCATCAAAATGTAGGGTTTGGACTTTTCCTGCAGCAAAAAGAAAATCATAATAGAAAACAAGAACACATCATTAAACAACAGTGTCTCATAAACAGAAATTGAACTAAAGCTAAAGTGAAAACATTTAATACTGAACTGAAGCTTCAGTTAAATATCGTTTGACCCCAGATACCAAAATGATTAAAGTTCACCATGAATTCTTCTTCTGATAGTGAGAACATCAGGCCTTACCTTACTGCCTCGCTGGTACCCAGGAATTAGTCTGGGCTTTGAAGTTTTAGTTCTCAGCTTAAAATAGGAAAACACATAAAAACACAGAATGAATTGTCTTTAAAGAAAAGGGATCATTTTATATATTCTAGTTCTAGTAAATCTGAATAATCTTTAACTTTTTATCTTGAAGTCATGAAGAGGCAGTTAAACAGTCGCTAAAACTGATATGTGCCGTTTGACTTGTAGTGATTACCGCTGATCTGCAAAGCAAGATTGCAAAGGAGACTAAATATTGACGAACGTACGGCATAAAACGATAGAAGCTGCATCTTAGGGGTTATGTAATGAAGAGAATTTTACTGGAGGAAAGTCCAAAGCTATATAATCATCAACTGGTCATTATGTAACTTCACACATTGCAGAACTCTGATCAACATTTGAAATTAAGTTCAATTTGCTTCAGCTGTCTTTGGTTCAAAGAAAAACAAAATTAAATAAGGTGATGAAAGCTTTAAGGCATCCATCCATAGTTAGGCTTAGACTAACAGCAGCTAAAGGAGATAATGAAAATTGAAAAGAACAAAAAAAAAAAAGTTTTGATAAAGAAAATAAGCTAGAAAAAAGAATGACTGCTCAGAAACATAATTGTAATTCATCTAAAGCTATTCTGAGACTGCTGTATTCATTCGTTGAACTGCTGCTTGAGTTTCATACAGTTTTATTTCCTCTGACAGAGACAGGAAGTAGATCCATCATATTTCATGGAGTTCATCAACTAGGGTTCACTAACCCTCTTCCAGCCTATTTTTCCACAGAGGCGATCACACAGAAATAACAACATCCTCTAAATGGAATGAATCTTTAACTGATTTGATGCTAAGTAACCCAGAGAAATGGTGACAGAGGTCAGAACTAAGACATATTTGAACGAAAAACACCAACATTAAGAATAACAGTAGCTTTTACAAACACTTGGACTGACCCTGCAGCCTCATTGGTTGTCTCTAGACCATCAATCACCATTTCAGTGGTTATACAGAGACTGCCCTGCTTAAGGTGTTCAATGACATGAAGAACCACAGTGCCTGTATTATTGGACCTCACTTTGATTCTCTTGATCACTGGATGCCTTTCAGGTTTAAATTAAACTTCTATGTGTCATTAGGGAACTTTACATCACAACCTCGGTTCCTCAAGGCTCCATTCTGGGGCCCCTCCTATTCAACATCTTCATGCTCCTTTAGGCTCAGATTATAACAAACAACCAGATCAGTTACCATAACTATACAGGCAACACTCAGCTTTACATCCAGTGTCAGCAGGTGACAATGAACTATCAGAGCGTTGGTTAGATGCTGAGAACAGATCAATCTATGGATGAACCATCATTTTCTACGGCTGAATGAAAACCAAACAGAGGTAATAATCTTTAGACCAAAGGAACAGAGATCCAGATTTAGCTCAGCAGCTAGAAACCACTGATTATGGCTGAAATCATGATGGACTCAGACCTGAACCTTCAGAGGATCAGAAAGGCAGTTACTGAGTCAGACTTTGATCACCTGAAGAACATCTCCAGGATTAAATGACTAATGTCCAGCAGAATCTAGAAATTTATCTATACTAGAATTGATCACTGCAACAGTGTCTGCATAGGTTTGCCTAAAAACCCATCAGAG
>NW_015151344.1:332909-337256 GCF_000732505.1 Cyprinodon variegatus
CTGCCTGCGTCCTCACTAGAACTATAGAAAGTAGATCAGGGCTGATCCAGATGCTGCTGCCTGCGTCCTCACTAGAACTATAGAAAGTAGATCAGACAGCTGATCAAGATACTGCTGCCTGCGTCCTCACTAGAACTATAGAAAGTAGATCAGACAGCTGATCCAGATACTGCTGCCTTCTTCCTCACTAGAACTATAGAAAGTAGATCAGACGGCTGATCCAGATGCTGCTGCCTGCGTCCTCACTAGAACTATAGAAAGTAGATCAGACAGCTGATCCAGACGCTGCTGCCTGCTTCCTCACTAGAACTATAGAAAGTAGATCAGACAGCTGATCCAGACGCTGCTGCCTGCTTCCTCACTAGAACTATAGAAAGTAGATCACATCGGTCCGGTCCTGAAGTCCTTCCACTGCCTCCCTGTAGTTCAGAGAATAGACTTTTAAATCCTTCTCTTAGTCTAGAAATCACTGAATAGATCAGCACCTCAATCCATAACAGATCTGTTGTCAGTAGATCTACCTCCCAGACCACTCAGGTCTTCTAGTTCCAGCCTCCTCTGTCCACCCAGAACTAGAACCAAACATTGGGGAAGCAGCATCTATGCTCCACTGATCTGGAACAAACTCCCAGCAGACTGGAAAAGAGCTGAAAGCCTGAGATCTTTGAAGTCAGAATGGAGCAGTGGGCTGCCATTGTGCGGCGCCCTATGATGGCAGCTCATAGATCACCACCCTGCTTTCAGCAGAAATATCTAACTTTCTAAAGTTATGTCCTATGATATTTAACCAACTTAACTTTTGTCATTCACCAGTTAATCTTTGACAAATCTTTAATAAACAGTTTATCAAAGATTTTTCAGAGACTCTTTATAAATAAATTGAACTTGAAGTGGGATTTAAATGCTATTTAATAAAGAGGTTTTGTAGATATAATTTACAAGATTTCATTGTAACTTTTTTTCAAAAAATTGGTTAAAAAAATATTAAAATAAAATGTATTTAGTCTAGTATAAATAAATGAAAGATCATAAAAATGTTCAATAATTTTGTCAACGGATTCAGAAAGTTTCCCTCATGCATTAAATAGATCCATAGCACTCAGAGGGAAATATGCCAAGCCTTTGTTCGTTAGTTGTTTACGGCTTATAGAGAAACAAAAATCTCACAATTAGGTGTATCAAAAAATAACAACTTTGTGAAAAGGTAAAAGGTCAGAGTCAAAGAATCTGGAAGAAGGGGAACAATTGCTACAGTCAGCCATGTTTTCTTTTAAAATGGATTTTCTAGAATCTGCAGTCAAAGCCTTCGTCTACCGGAACATCTCAGAGCATTTAGGGCGGAGCTCTAACCTAACCCTAGATGCTGTTTTCTGGTTCCAGTCCAGTGGGACTAAAAGCTGCTCCAGTGATCTTAGTGGTCAGAAAACTGGATCAAACTGAACCAGACCCCTGATCCAGTAACTCAGACGAAAGGAGCCCAGACCAGATGTAGATGTTTAGTCCAGAAGACTGAGATTTCTGTTTAAAATATTCTACTTTCTTAAAAACTGATCTCTGGTCTTAATCTGCAAGCTGCCATCATTGAAATGCAAAACAAATAAAGGTGTTAAATATCTGCCTGAGGGTGATCAGTCTAAATAAATAAGACTGAATAAGTTTCTCTGCCTGAAATGAAGAGCATCATTAATTGAGAATTTTCAGGGTGTTAAACCTTTGGAGCTGTGCTCCAATCAGACCTCATCATTCTCCTCTGGTGGAAGATCACTTCCTGCCACAAAAAACAAATATAGGAGGAAACATTGATCATGGTTCTGGGTGCCACTTGATCTCAACTTGTTCACTTGAAAAGCTGTTAAAATGAGAGTGACGTAAAATGTATTTATATTATTTTTCTTTTGAATTTTAATGTGTGTTGGTTTAGATTTCAATCAATGGTATATAGAAGAAAAGTTTAAAAGTAATTTACTGCTTTTAGATCTTTCTGAATGTGACTGGATCAGGTTTTAAAAGCATGAATGAGAAATGAGCCTCAGGATGAGGATGAAAATAAACCAACTCACCTCGGATAGCTTTAGAACGAGCTCGTGTTCTAGTCTCAGTTTCTTGACTCATCTTTGAAGCACAAGATTGGGTCCAAGGTTCCCGAACCGATTCCAGTGGTCAGAGACACGAGGGATGAACACAGGAAAAGAAAACAGATGAAGAGAAAAACAGACAGAGATAGTTCTTAGAACTGATCTACTGATTTAAATAAAATAAACTGATTTTAAATAACAGCTAAAACATTTTCCTCTTTAGGAGACTCATCTACATTCAGCCTTTCTGATAAATTGATGAAAAGTTTATAAAAATGTAAAAAACATTGGCTTCTAAATGATCCAGGAAAAGATTCAATTGACCTAGTTTGGTTCATTTAGGGGAAACTTAAAGAATAAAAGAAGCTGCTGACTGAGGATCACTTAGGACCACCGGTTTCATCATGATTTCCAAAATTTTACATTTTTTATGATTAATTTCCTCCTCAGTGATCCATCAGTTCTAATGATCCTCATTCAGGCTGGAAAAGCCCAGAACTGCAATATTAGATTGGAGAAAACATTTCTATGAAGTGCTGCTCCTGAGTAGGCTGCTCTGCTGGTTCCGGGTCTATTTGGCACCGCCCATTTAACTATTTTATTCTCTTAAAACTACCAAAAAATATATTTAAAAAAATAATAATTTCGCTTCCAGTTGAACTGCCCTCATGTTTCTGTTTTCTGACGTCATTATTATAGTTTAAATGCTGATTTTAAAGCAGATTGCGCATTAGTCCTGGCTGGCAGCAGGCGCCTGGTCCCCAGAATGGATGCTTTTAAGCAGAGAGCCTCAAACAGGCACCAAACGGTCCGTTAGAGAGAAAACATGGAGTCATTGGTGGCATAAAGTAGCTTTAAGGAGAGGTGTGAGGAATGCGCATGTGTAATAAAATGGTTTGTTTACCAGACCCGAATAAACAGCTGGATACGAAACTTCAAAACGAGTCTAACCGCCGATTAACTCAGCGAGGATTCATCTAATGAATCATTACATCAAAAAAGTATAAAAAAGCACAAAGCATGAGAGAAAGTAGAGCAGCGGGAAGCTGCGGACACAAAGGCGGAGAGGCGGCGTTCAGAGGGCCGGTGATCGGAGGCCGGTGGGCCGGTGGGACGGCCTGTTCCGGCCTAGACCTCTGCTGGTCCAATACAACAGGCTCCCCGCACTACGGGGTCGCCCCCCCACCCCCCTTTAACAGGGGGACACCATAGCACCCCCACTCACCCACCCCTCCGCTTTGACAGGGGGGACACCATAGCAATGCAGGAAGAGGACCAGGCAAGAATTTAAAAGCCCTGCTAGCGGACAGCCCGAAGGGACCGAGCTTCCTCTGCTCTCTGGAAGACAAGCGGTCCGACCTCCGCTCTACTCGGCGTCTGATTCACCATCAGCTCTGCATTTAGTGTCGACAGGAGCAGAAAATAAAAGCTCTTTGTTGGTAAACCAAAGCCTTACCTTCCACTACAGTCCTCCCCTCCCCCTCCGCCTTGACATATCGAGACAGGCGGACTGATCCCAGAAACCCTGTTCTGCTCAGCAGCAGCAGCGGCACCAGAACACAGCCCGAACCTCGGAAATGAAGTGCCGGCGTCTACGGACGCGGTGCAGGACCTCTCAGCTTTCCAGCACCTCGGACAGAGCCGATTCTGCTTTTCAGCACCACGGACAGAGGCCCGGCCGCACTGCCCCCTGCAGGCGCGCAGGAGCGCTGCAGGCCTGTCGGCTCGGACTTCCTGCTCTGTGACATCATGGGGAAACATGGCGGTTCTGACTGGATGCAGGGTGCTTCCAGATCGAAGCTGCTCTCAGGATGATTTCCTGTTGCTTCCATCTTGTTCTGTTGTTTATTTTCCATAAAGGAAGTGACTCAGGCATCGGCCTCCAGACCGACGATTGGATGAGGAATTCTGAGACTTCAAATGGATCATTTATTTCTTCCTATGTGTTAAATCATTGCAGTTGCTTGTGTTCCTGTTTGTAAAAAAAAAAATAAGACAAAGAAAAACATTCAAAGAAAAATAAAAAACATTAAGTGTTTCCTGAGTTTTTAGTCTGTCATCTATAGAGTATTAATGTTTTATAAATATGAATATAGTGAGCATAAGATTACAGCTGGGAGGGGAGTAAAGCAGGATAGTGATGTAAACTGGGGGAGAGTTGTTTCTGCCTACTTGTCAGGTTGGGTCCATCCATCCATCCATCCATCCATCCATCCATCCATCCATCCATCCATCCATCCATCCATCCATCCATCCATCCATCCATCCATCC
>NW_015151344.1:337297-340632 GCF_000732505.1 Cyprinodon variegatus
GGGGGTAGCAGCTTCAGTAGGGAGGCCTAGACGTCCCTCCCTCCAGCTGGCTGGATCTAGGATGAATGGAGAGAATCTTAGTCCCTCCAGCGGGTCCTGGGTCTCCTCACACTGAAAACCACTTGAGTGGTTCTCTGGTATCAGCAATAGTGTCTCTTTATCACTCTGTTGCTGGAGTGCAGCAGGTGGTGGACAAGAATGTATAAACATATGATTGTATTTATTCATTGTAGTTTATCTTGTATTATTAGTATAGGGTAAATTATTTATCTAAAGATTTTCTATCATGTTTCCTGTTGATTTTGTATTTTACATATTTTAATTTATCTGCAAGGTGGCACAGTGGGTAGCACTACTGCCTTGCAGCAAGAAGGTTCCACGTTTTATCCTTGACCCGGGGTCTTTCTGGATAGAGTTTGCATGTTCTCCCTGAGCATGTGTGGGTTCTCTCTGGGTACTCCGGCTTCTTCCCACAGTATCTTCTTCTCTAAATCCTGTGAGTATGTGCATAAATGGTTGAGTGTCTCTGTGATAGATTGGAGACCCGTCCAGAGTGGACCCTGCCTCTCACCCCTTAACAGCTGGAGATAGGCACCGGCTGCACCGTGACGCTGACAAGGACTAAAATGAATGATGGATATTTACATTAAACTGGAAGTAATTATATATGTTGTCGTAGTTTTACCTCTCACTTTTAGCAGGTTAGGTAAATACTTTTATATCTTCAGCAGCGGTCAGTTTACACCTGCTATACCATACTGTAAATATTAGTAATGATAATGGCTTGGTTGGTGGCAGTGTTGCCTTGCAGCAATACGGTCTTGGGTTCAAATCCCAGCCTTGGATCTTTCGGCAACGTTCAGATTTTCTCTTAAAATGAATCTTAGACCTGAGTGCGTCCATCTGTTGGTCCCATGTGTTTCTGTTGCCCTGTGCTGAACTGGACCAGGGCAGTGTTGTTTCTGACAGCCATCATAGATTTAGTCTTAGTCTTCAGGACGAAAACTGTTATTAGTCTTAGTCACATATTAGTCATTACTGTATGTGTTAGTTTTAGTTGATTTTAGTCAACTAAAACTCAAAAAGGTTTTAGTCTAGTTTTAGTCAGTTTTATGTTGCACTTAAAAAAAAAGTTAACCTTTACAATTTCAAATACCAACCAGGTTCTTTCCCAGACTGAAAGCTCTATCCTAGATGCTACAATAGCTGGGTATAGAACGCTGCCGTGCAGATCATCATTGCTGTTGGGCAAAAAACTTTGATTGATAGAATTCAAATAAACTTTTTTATGAATTAATATCTTACTTTATAAAAAAGTGTCTCACAAAAGTTGTAAAAATGGCAGATCTAGTTCAGCACATCCTATTGGTTAATATAGCAGACAGACAAGCTGACAAAATGTCCAATAAAGGAATGATTTAGACATACAACACTTCATGATCTACTATGAATTATGCATTATACAAAGATCAATAAAATTTGCATTACTCTAAAAAAGCAAAGAACAAAAACATTCTTCTTTCTACTTTGGTAATTTTGGCTTTATTTCTGAGAATTAACCCCTCTGTGACCGCTGTTTAGGGGTCACAGTAGATTTTAATTCACAGAGTGTGATATAAAAATACAGAGAGAACCTCCATAATTTCCTCATAATGCTATGACAACCCAGACCGAAATTGAACGAATATGCTAAATAAAATGTTGAAATATTTAAAAGGAAACAGAGAAAATGTTTTAATGACAAGACAAGGAAACATTTACATCATATTTAAATAGAAACAACAACAATGAGAGAGAAATATTCAAAGATCTATGTACCTTTTCATCTGGATCTTTATCCAAAAATAAACAGAATTCAATCAAACATTGGGTTTGGGGTGTGCAGGCCTTAGTCCTCAATGCGGCTGACCCGGGTTCGAATCAGATCTGTGGTCCTTTGTCGCATGTCTCTCCCCCTCTCTTAAATCCCCTTTCCTTTCAGCCTACTGTCAGAAAAACGAGCCACTAGTGCTGTAAAAACTCAAAAAGAAATATTTGCTTTGGATGTAACTTAGGGATTCCTTTTGGTAAAAATTAAACAATATTTAGCATCACCTCTTGTGAGCTGGAAGAAATAAAATCTTGATAGTTAGACAAAGAGATTTATTACGCTCGACAGAGGATGATCAGCCACATATAGTTTATTATAGACACTAAGGTGTCCATCTGCACCTTAAGGAAAATGGAAACTCATTTGAGGACTAGAAAGTTCACATTTTGGACAAAGAAGACAGCTGGTTTGAGAGGGGTGTGAAGGAAGCAGGTTATATTAAGAGGGAAAACCAAACTCAAACACGGTGTGGGGGGTCTCAGGTTCAAGCTTTAAAAAACCTACAATGCAGCAAGAGTTGATTCCTTCCCACTATCATCTCAACCTACATCTCCATGCAGGGGCCCAAAACATCTCACCTGGTAAGCAAGGCCAACAATGACCCTAAAGACTCCCTTTTCAGAGGCATGGGCCAGTATCAGGTTTTGCAGGCCAACAACGACCTTAACAAGTCCCCATTACTGAGGGGTGGACCTGTTTTTTCCTTTCAATTTGCATGATTTCTAAGCCATTAAAAGCCTTTTCTTTGGTCCACTCTATAAGCTGGAACTCAAACTCTATTCCAGACATTTTGAATTGAGAAAGATTCCTGGATGGAAAGCGAAACGTCTTCAAACTTGGAAAACAAAGTTTTTTTTTCAATAACTCTGTGGGAATAGTTTATTATGTAGGGAGAACAGGAGGAGCCATTCTGCTGAGAGCGAACCATCAGTGTGGAGTAAAGCGCAGTCAGAGCTATGCCAGCACAAAGACGCATTTCTGCACAAGCACAGATTTAAACTTCAGACCGACCACCCGCTAACATTTTATTTAATCTACTCAAAGAAAACTCAAACTTAGACTTTTAGACTTAAACTTTATTGTCATTTTTTACACACAGATTGTATAAAAAAAACACAATTCTATTCAGTACAGGACTCAAGACATTTCCATTTCTTAAAGAGCTGCAGTGATCAAATGTAAACATAAGACTGAGATATGATTTACAGATTTTCCAACATTCAGCGTTTCTTTTTTTTTTTTCGTCAACATTTCAGCAGTCTGATGGCGGTGGGGAAGAAGCTGTTGCAGAACCTGCTGGGAGTAGATTAACGGGCCACCTTATGTCAAAAATGATTGATGACTTCCAACCTTATGACGTTGATGATTTGCTAGTAAGTTTCCTTTCTTAAATCAAGCTTTATAATGTATTTATAGTACTCTATCACTTTAGTATCCACAAACCTGCTTTAATTAAAATACAGAT
>NW_015151345.1:0-862 GCF_000732505.1 Cyprinodon variegatus
TTTTCTGAAATTTAGAATTATTAGTTATTTTATCAACAAAAGGTCAGAGGTTACTCGCAGCATTTCTCAGCAGCTGGCTAAAGCTGTCCCTGGAAATGTGCCACGCCCTGGCACACCCTGCCACGCCCTGCCACAGAGCCGTTTCCCCCCTCTGTTCCCAAAGTGTAGCCGCCATCTATCACAACATAGCGTCGCATCCTTCACTACATTTCCCAGCATGCACCACAGACCGGCCGTCATGGCGGCGGCAGCTCCAAGCAATTCACCCAGTAATTTACACTAGTTCGGAAATTAAAACGTCACCTTTCATTCAATACTTTACTTACTCACCAGCGTAGCGAACTCTGAACTCTGCGACAGCTTCAGTATACATTCCGTAGTCAGCAATAAAACTTCCCAGTCAAATTACACATTCTCGCCCTTGGTCCGTCAGCATACTGGTCCGTGTGGAAACACGTACCGCATCGGAGCCAGTCTCTTATCCATTGTCCCAGGGCATTGGAAAATACTATGTGGGGACAGGGCTGTTAAGTGGGATTTTAGTGTATGTAATAATTGTTTGCGTTGTAAGAAGTAGGTGAATTGGGACTGTTAGCATGGTTAAACTATTTCATAATTATGTATGTTTTTGTATGAATGATGCTATTGTCTGTATTTTGTTTTCTACAATTTAACTGTGCTTTATTGGGGATTTGCCTTCCTGTTTAGTTGGGCTGTCCCAATTGGCTGGTTATTTGGTGGGTCTATTTAAGGGGCACACTCACAATGGCTTAGCAGGGCTGCTTGGAGAGACTGGTTGGAGAAACTGCTTTTGAAGGTCTGCTTAGAGAGAGACTATATTTAAATTCAGCTTGCTGTGAGG
>NW_015151345.1:2434-11552 GCF_000732505.1 Cyprinodon variegatus
TTGTTTTGGTACCTTTTAGTACTCTCTCACAAACTCTACGGACACAGAGTGATCTGTCCCGCGGTGAGGTGGCTGAAGTTGTTGCAATTCTGTTTGCATAAATTTTTGTTGTCCAACTTGGTGACAACCTCCGCCTTTCTTTTCCTGCAGCTTGGTTCATCCAGACGGCTGCTGGCTCCAACAGAGACGCTCTGGTTATCTGAAAGAGTTGATTGGACAAATGTTTCCACTCTATAGCAGATCTATTTAGGAAGCAATGGAAGAGGATGCATACTGAGAGAAATCTAAAACCCCTCTTTTTAGTTAGAAAACATCAGCCACCAAATACTTTGACAAGAAAAAATGACACTTTCCCATGAATCCACTGATCCTGCATCACCAAAGATTTGATATAATAAAAACTTGGCACCAAGGAATTAGATTTTGCAATGTTTGGAGGAAAAATAATTAAAAAAAAATAATACCGTAACATTTTTACATAAAGGTAACTACAAACCTTTAGTTGTCAACTCATTTAATGTTTTTCCATTAAATGTAATTATACAAGTTTTTTGGATTTTACAATTTAATGAACGTTCATCAAATAACAGGATCATCAATGTGTTACTCAAACACGTCTAATGTTAGTATATTAATATAACACCTCTGCAACGTTTGGTTCCCTAAAATTTAACTCAGAATTTGCATTCCTGTTTCTTTTTCATATACCTTGAACATCACCTTATTTTCCAGAGACAAGAGCAGGCGTTTCCATGTTGCTGACCGAGTTTAAAGGCCTCAGATTTCAAAAAATTTAAATCATGATGAGACTTTCTGGGGATTTATACCAACAATGTCGATCTAGGAGCAATCTGCACATGCACAACCCTGAACCCAAGGGGGAACAGCTATTAAACACATGCGAGAGCGTGTATGAGCCCATTTCTCCTCGTGCACACTGTGTTTCAAAGTTTGCATCCCTCATACAAGCTCACTTTCCAAAAGAAGGTTTGCAATTTTTCCACTATGTTAGACTGAAAATAATTGGAAATGGGGTCGAGCACGCAGGACGGCCCAACATTAACCTTTTTACCAGAATGATCAACTAACTGTGATGATCCACCTTGAAAAAGAAAATCCTCCACTATACCTTTAATATAAGATAACTCTGCTGCAATGTTTGGTTCCCTAAAATTTAACTCAGAATTTGCATTCCTGTTTTTTTTTTATTTTTTATATACTTTGAACATCACCGTGTTTTCCAGAGACAAGAGCAGGCGTCTCCATGTTGCTGACCGAGTTTAAAGGCCTCAGTTGTCAAAAAAACTCAAATCACGGTGAGATTTTCTGAAGATTTATACCAACGATATCGATCTAGAAGCGATCTGCACTCAGGTACAATGAAGTTCTTGCAGTAAAACCACAAAATATTTCTGTTTAAAAAAAAACATGGTCATGGTGCCCAGCTGTCCATCCTAAAAATGTTGAGAATCTGGCAGTTATCCCAGCTGTGATTCCAGGTAGCTGCCAAATTCTCCAAGCTGTAGTATTGGGCTTGAAGTGAAATGAATGGGGTCTGTGACACGTGATTAGAGAACAATGCAATTGATTGAAGTACAGCTGAAAAGGAGAAATTTTAAAATTTTAAATCTGTTTCAAAAAAAATTCGCAAAAAAATGGGTGAAAATATAAATTTTAAAAAATAAATGATAAGAAAATTGGATAAAACAGCAAAGTTTATCTCAAAACTTTTTTCTAAATGAATTTTTCAAAGTTTTATCCTTGGTTTGCATTTTTTTTGTATATTTGTTTAGCATTTCCATTTAAACATAGTGTTGGATCATTAGTAAACCTCCCTTTTTGAAAAGCACTTTGATATTTTGACATATATCCTTTTTTATTTAAATAATATACTAATCTATTATTAATCATTCATTATTTGACATAGATTTGATGTTAAAGCTATTGGTCTGTAATTCTGTGCATTTTAATGATCTTTTTCTGGTTTAATTATTGCTACTATAATTGATTCCTTCCTAATTTTCCCTTGTCCCAAATTTTATCAAATAGTTGCAATATTATACCTTTGGATTTTTCATTAAGTTGACTTATCATTCTATACCAAATGTGATCTTTACCTGGTGCTATATTTTTTGTCTTCCTCAGTGCATCATTCAGTTCCACTTTTGTAAACTCAACATTCAATAAATTATTTGTTTCTTCAACACACTCTAGTAAATCTTTATGTTTACGTTTAATATTTTCTCTTCCTTTTCTGCCCCCTTCGCTAATATTATTTGAACTGTGAATTTTACTAAAAGTTCTTGCCAATTTTTCAGCTTTATCTACATCTTTTATTATTTTTTATTGTCTATTATTAAAATAGGATATTCAAACTCTCTCTTTATTCCATTCATTCTTTTAATTTCTTTCCAAATGTTTTCTATTTTTGTGTCTTTTCCTATTGTGCTCCAAAAATGTCTCCAATATTCTCTTTTTGCATTCCTAATAGTTCTCCTTACCNGGTACAATGAAGTTCTTGCAGTAAAACCACAAAATATTTCTGTTTAAAAAAAAACATGGTCATGGTGCCCAGCTGTCCATCCTAAAAATGTTGAGAATCTGGCAGTTATCCCAGCTGTGATTCCAGGTAGCTGCCAAATTCTCCAAGCTGTAGTATTGGGCTTGAAGTGAAATGAATGGGGTCTGTGACACGTGATTAGAGAACAATGCAATTGATTGAAGTACAGCTGAAAAGGAGAAATTTTAAAATTTTAAATCTGTTTCAAAAAAAATTCGCAAAAAAATGGGTGAAAATATAAATTTTAAAAAATAAATGATAAGAAAATTGGATAAAACAGCAAAGTTTATCTCAAAACTTTTTTCTAAATGAATTTTTCAAAGTTTTATCCTTGGTTTGCATTTTTTTTGTATATTTGTTTAGCATTTCCATTTAAACATAGTGTTGGATCATTAGTAAACCTCCCTTTTTGAAAAGCACTTTGATATTTTGACATATATCCTTTTTTATTTAAATAATATACTAATCTATTATTAATCATTCATTATTTGACATAGATTTGATGTTAAAGCTATTGGTCTGTAATTCTGTGCATTTTAATGATCTTTTTCTGGTTTAATTATTGCTACTATAATTGATTCCTTCCTAATTTTCCCTTGTCCCAAATTTTATCAAATAGTTGCAATATTATACCTTTGGATTTTTCATTAAGTTGACTTATCATTCTATACCAAATGTGATCTTTACCTGGTGCTATATTTTTTGTCTTCCTCAGTGCATCATTCAGTTCCACTTTTGTAAACTCAACATTCAATAAATTATTTGTTTCTTCAACACACTCTAGTAAATCTTTATGTTTACGTTTAATATTTTCTCTTCCTTTTCTGCCCCCTTCGCTAATATTATTTGAACTGTGAATTTTACTAAAAGTTCTTGCCAATTTTTCAGCTTTATCTACATCTTTTATTATTTTTTATTGTCTATTATTAAAATAGGATATTCAAACTCTCTCTTTATTCCATTCATTCTTTTAATTTCTTTCCAAATGTTTTCTATTTTTGTGTCTTTTCCTATTGTGCTCCAAAAATGTCTCCAATATTCTCTTTTTGCATTCCTAATAGTTCTCCTTACCATTGCTTACTTTCTTTTATAATCAGTTAAATTATTATAAATTGGATGACCTTTTAGTACCTTAAATGCTTTATTTCTTACTTTTATTGCTTCTTTACATTCATTTGTCCCCCATGGTACCGTTTTCTTATCATTTTTCCACCCTGTTTTCTTTATAGAATGGTCAGGTGCTTCCATAATTATCTTACAAATTTATATATTTACATCATTTATATCCATTCTCATGTCTACTTTTTCCAAGTTTATTTAACACGTCTGCTTTATTAAAATTTAGTTTTTTATTGCTCTTTATATTCTTATTATTTAAATATAAACCTACTCTTATTGCTATAGGATAATGATCACTACCGATTGTTGTATTCTTATCAATGAACCATTCACATATACCAGCTATCACATTTGAGACAATAGTTCAATCTAAAACTGATTCCATCCCTGTTCTTACATTGATTCTTGTACCCTTCCCGTCGTTAATACATACAAGATCTTTCATTTCCATTAACTCTTCTATAACTTGTCCATTTTTATCATTAGATTTACCCCACAATGTACTATTTGCATTAAAATCCCCTCACCAGATTACTTTCCCTTCCAAATATTCAGTTAACTCTTCTATTTTTTCCATTGATAATGTTTTACATGGATTATAATAATTTATTATATATTTTTTTAATAATTATATATTTATTATTTTAAATTTACATTCCTGTTCCCATATCTCAATTACTATGTATTCAAGTTCTCTCCCTAATACCTGATATTGTATCCCTTGCTTTACAAATATTGCACATCCTCCCCCACCTCCCTCCTGTCCATCTCGTCTTACACTATTATATCCTTTGATCACAAAATCTAAAGTTGTTTTTAACCATGTTTCCTGAACACAAATGATTTCTGGTTGTTCCTTAAGACTGTCAATATAACCTTTAAGTTCCTGTCCGTTAGCTATTAAACGTCTTGCATTCCATTGTAATATTAACATATAACAGCTGATGGTCCTGGTCTCCCATCTACCTCCAACTTTTTGTTTATGTTCTCCCATGATCCCTCTTTAAACCCCAAAAACTTTTCAGCTCCTCTCACTATTATTTTAATCAGTTTTATGCTTGGCTTGGTCAGTGCAGTTGATAACATTTGCTTCAAATAATCTCAGTTTTTCTACTGGTATGGTGATATTTTCCTCTAACTGTACTTTGGCTTGCAGTGGAATTGGACTCTGCATTTGTTCACTCTCTCTTGTTTTCTGTTCCTTCACATTTTTAACTGCTTTTGCATAGCTTATGTTTTTAGTCATTTTAATCTGTATGATTTCTTTTGCCTTCTTTCTTACTTCACATCCTCCATATGTAACTCTATGTTGCCCTCCACAGTTACAACATTTTTCTTGTACTTCTTTACATTCTTCAAACTTGTGATCTTCACCACATTTTGGACATCTCTGCTTCCCTTTGCAAACTGTAGCTATGTGTCCATATCTTTGACACTTCAAACAATGTAGCGGTAGAGGGATGGAAGGTCTGACCTGAAAACTCAGATAACCTATTTTCATGTTTTGTGGCAACTCTTTTTCTTCAGACTCAGTGAGGATTGATAAACTTCCAACCTTTTCTCCAATTATTGTTTCAGAAAGTCTCTTCAAGTTCACTTTTGTATCCACAATGCTTCTTTTAAGTTTATCTAGATCTTCATCTAGAGGGATTCCATAAATCACTCCTCTAATTGTTTAATTTTTTTCTCCAACACAGTTTTTTACAGATATTTTCCACTTTTAATGTCTTATTAATTTGCTCTTTATTTTTACAAACTACCAATAGGTTTCCATCTCTCAAAATCTTGACCATTTCGACTTGTCCAATTATCTTTTTTATTTCTTGACACCACAATGGGGCTGATGTTATCCTGTTCTTGCTCATTCTTCAGTTTTAATATTATTTTAAATTCCTCCCTCACAACTTTCCTCCAGCTCGTAGATAGAAATAAACAACACTGATGGTTAATGAGGCATCTAGAAGCCAAACTACTAATGCTGCGTTGATTCTGTCTCTCAGAATACTGACACCTGCTGGACATTTAGAGACACTGCAGGCAGCTGATTGGACGGACTAAACTGTTTGATCTGATGACCTGGAACAATGATGTCATTGAAGTTATTGGAGGTTATATTCTATTATTTCATATCTATGTTTAAATTGAAAATATCTTTGATAGTTTTAGATGCAGCCAATAAATAATGTAAACATTTATTATAACGTTAAAATTTAGGGTAAAATATGAATGAGGATGCTTGTGGCCTAAGATTTTAAATCATTTTTTAAAAACAATAAGTGCAGTAAAAACAGTAAATAAACTAAGAGTCAATTTGAAATTAACTTTAATTCAGATAAGTTGAGTGATAACTGAGAGGTAAAAGATGACACAAGGAGAAAATTAAAATAAAAAAGTTCCTATTCCTTTTAGGCTCCAACATTCTGGATCATTTTAATGATAAACCGCAAAAGATGAGACTTTTTTTAGCAGATGCATCATGTTGACAGATACGTTTTTAAACCCAGTTTAGTGAGCCAGTCAGTTAGAAACCAATCTTGGATCGGTCACATGACTTTCATGGAAACCACACGCTCACAGTTACAGAGTTTGGCTCTATGGGCTCCACGCATGCACCCACGCATAATTGTTAATGGACCATCACTAATAGTATTAAACTAGGAAGCCGGGGCAGTGGTGCTTGTATCTATTTTTATATATTTATTCATATTTAAACAACAAAATCAGGTGATGAATCCAGGAATGAGGCTCTCCTATTTCCTATGATTAATAAAATGTATTTTATTATTTTTTATTTATTAGTGCCATCTGGTAATTCAGTCTCTCTGTCTTCTTCCCTCTCAGTCTTCTTTTCTTTCTAGCTGACTTCTACCTGCTGATCAACTGATCTTTCCATCAGTGTTCCTATTTTCTTCCAAAAACTGAGAAATGATACAATCAAAATCCCTTCCAAGCACATTAGTATGTACAACATGAAAAAGTACAATTTAATAGTCAAAATAAGATTATCTGTTTCACACTCCTGTTTAAAGTTGGTAATTTTTAGAGGATATACTGGGGTTATTCAAGTGTAGCAACAGAATCTATGAGCCAAAGGAGGCGCGACATGTATCTCACTATAGACTCCTTTAGGTATGAATCCAGTAAAGTTAGGGTAAGTAGATAGCAGACTGGTGAGGAAACTATGTTACAGCCGACGCTTTGGTCAGAGTTTAACACCGGTCACAGATAATGTTGTAACACTGGTATAATCTGATGTATATATATTTAATGTGCAATTACTATTTAATACCGTGTGCAATAACCTGTTTTCATATTCGATACCCAGTGCAATAACAATATATATAAATACCATCTATATAAATACCAATTTAACACCCTGTGCAATAACACTGAATAATAATCCTGTTAAATAAGAGACTCCAGCTGTTGTAAATATATTTATATATCTGTGTGGATGCACCGTAGATACTGTATATACCCCCCCATGCACCTTTTCCTCCCTTTCTTTTGACTATTGAGCTGATGTAACGAGCACATTTCTCTACTGTGAGATAATTAAAGATTCATCATATGTATATCTCATCATACATATTATGATTATTGTTATGATTATTGTTATCTCACCTGATTAAATATCAGGCTTAATAAAAGGCTTATCACCACAACATTTGGAGCTAAAAGAAAAAACAAACCAATAAACGAAGATTAAACAGGTTTAAACAACTTTATTGGTTGAAATGTTTCACATAATTTTAACAAACCCAGATTGCCCAAAAAGTGGATTATCAAATCTATAAAAACTCGACTCGTTTCTACAAAAAGGCTTAATATAGCATAAAAAAGGTCGGCATATATTTAACAAAACATTCCATTTGCTCTGATTATTTGATTATTTAGGTCCAGTCTGCTGAAAACAGCAACACAGCAGCAACGTCACTGGAGACGATTGTTCATCCAGCAGATGTCTGTAGACACAGGAGTGGATGTAGGAAGAGGATCCACGTAATGAGTAAACACTGTTGTTTCCAAACAGATTCATCTAACTAGGCTTTGACTTATTTAAGAGGTTGAAAACAAGGTAGGAAATCATAGCGATATAAGCAGTGTCAAATATTCTAATAATGAAAAACTGGTGTCAAAAGGGGTGTCTGTTAAGTCCACTGCTATTTCATCTTTTTATTGAGCCTCCATCTCAGGTTATCAGAGAGGAGACAGGTTTATAGGGGGTGACAATATGGGATGTGGAAAACAAAATATGCCCTGTTGTGTGAAAAAAGTTTTTTAACTATACAGTCCAGTTAAATGAATGGAGATTGATGGATTTCACTCAGTCGGACTTTATTTTATCTTTGCAAAAAGAGAACAGTTCATCAAACAGCCCTTATTGCTTGGTAATCAGCCCTGTTCTGATCTAGACAGAGTTTGTCTCCCTTACTTATAATGATTTGAAGGTTGTGTTAGAGTCAAAACAAAGTACACATACTTTGGTTAAACAAGATCAAACCTTGAGAAAGAATTTGGCCTGTTATGGGAGTGAGTGTGTCTTCTATGCAAACACTCCTCACTCAGGCATTGTGTGGTCTTGCAGGTTGAAGAGACTGATTGAAATTCCTTTTTCAGTGAGTAGATAGCATAATTCAATATACACTGCTCAAAAAAATTAAAGGGACATTTTGAAAACACATCAGATCTCATGCTGTTTATTTATACTGATATGGACTGGGTGATGTGTTTGAAACAAAAGGATGCCACATCATTTGATAGAAAGGAAAATGATCAACCTACAGAGGGAATGTACTGAATTCAATGACACCCCAAAAATGACAGTGAAAAAAACCATGCGGCAGGCTAGTCCATTTGGTGAAATTTCATTGCAGCAACTCAAAATGGTATCCAGTCATCTGTATGGCCCCCACGTGCGTGTATGCATGCCTGACAACGTCGGGGCATGCTCCTAATGAGACAACGGATGGCTTCCTGGGGTATCTCCTCCCAGATCTGGACCAGGGCGTCACTGAGCTCCTGGACAGTCTCAGGTGCAACATGGCGGCGTCGGATGGATGGAAAAATAATATCCCAGAGGTGTTCTTTTGGATTTAGGTCAGGCGAGCGTGGGGGCCAATCAATGGTATCAATTCCTTCATCCTCCACCACCAAACCGGTCAAGCTGAACGATGTTACAGGCTGCATAACTTTCTCCACGGCTTCTCCAGACCCTTTCACGTCTGTCACATGTGCTCAGGGTGAACCTGCTCTCATCTGTGAAAAGCACAGGGCGCCAGTGGCCGACTTGCCAATTCCAGTGTTCTGTGGCAAATGCCAATCGAGCCCCACGGTACCGGGCAGTGAGCACAGGGCCCACTAGAGGACGTCGGGCCCCCAGGCCACCCTCATGAAGTCTGTTTCTGATTGTTTGGTCAGAGACATTCACACCAGTGG
>NW_015151345.1:12051-14564 GCF_000732505.1 Cyprinodon variegatus
CAACCCCCTCTGCTACTTACCTGACCAAATCAATATCCCACAAGTTTAATCAACTTGATGCTATACTCTGATTACAAAGTGTTCCTTTAGTATTTTTGAGTAGTGTATGAAATAAGGGATTTCTTAATTTTCTGACCACAGCCTATACGTGGATGATGTTCTTGTAGCCAAAAAATTCTGAAGCTGGTATTCTCCACTGCTTATAAACATTCTGAAACATATGTGATATTTTCTGGCTATACACTCATTGTACAAAAAGACACACATTTTGACCCTTTTTTCAAGGTTTTTTTCATTCTTAGTAGACTATTACATATCATCCCAGATTAGACCCTTACTGTGCTAGTGTAATCCATACTACGAGTCTAAATGGAAGAACATCAAGCTTTCTATATTGGAGTCCCCGATTCAACCTGTGCTTGTGGCTTAGACAGGCTTCCTCAAGTAAATTAATTCCAAAACTGGTGTATAAGTTTCTCCTTGAAAAAGTGGTCTGAGGTGGTTAAAACATATTGTCGGGAAAAACAGACAGGAGTGTTGAGTTGGCCTTTGTACCATCCATGCGTTCTCCTGGCACGTCTAGACCATGAATACCGGCTGTGGGCCTTCTGTAAAATCATATAAAAATGGCAGTTTATTAAAATCAAGGATTTATGAGATTGGAAGAGGAGATTGTTTACAGCTATTTGCAGGGATAGTGTTTTTTAGGAGGTAAGTTATGACCCCTGGCATAGTGTTAAAATCCAGGGATAATGCAAGTCTTTATAGATGCATACACTGGTACTAACACAAAAGGCTTCAATGGCAAACTTTTCCAAAAATTTTGCAACTATGAATAAGAGGTCAGCAGATTATATCAGACAGTGGTGGGAAAAGGGAGCCAGCATTACAGTCTCAGAGGAAATGTGGTCTCAACTGTGAAAAAACACCTTTTTAACTATTAACTCTTTAGAATGGCGTGATTTAGGCTGGAAGAACATTATCAGGTTTTTTATTACGCCAAAGGAGAAATTAAGGATAAGTGATGCACAGTAGCCCTGCTAGAGAGGGTCTACGTTGGTTTCTCCAGATTATGTTCATATTTACTGGTCCCTGAAGGACTTTGATCAAGTCACACATATTTACTAAAGATTTTCTTGATTGCAAGTAAGAAAGCAATCACCAAATGACAGCTCCAATCAAGCCCCTTACCTTCAGGCTTTTTATTAGCATTATAAACTGGATTTTCTCTGCATGTCCAGAAGGAGAAAAGAGAGACCCTGGGAAAATGGAACATGTATTCACAGACTCATAAAAAATTACTTTCGTGAATTTCAAAATATATCTGCCTCTTCTGACTGTTACTCATATACCCTGCTCCTGGGTTGTGGGTTATATGTGTTATTTATTTTTATTTTGGGAATTCAGACAAGCGATGCAGATTAAAATACACTGCTCTATATATTTTATGTGTGCTCTAGTTCTCACCTTTTTTTTCCTTGTTCAAAAGCTAAAAATAAAGTTCATGGATTTATACTTTTCTTATAATCCAGGGCTATGCTATTGGAGTTGTTTAGTGATTTCTCACTGTATCTACTGCTGTTTATTATCTTAAAGTCAGAAAAGGCAGGAAGAGGGAATCCTAATAACTTAGTGAACACACTTTCAATTAATAGTGTCAACATATTCATAAATAATCCAATAAAATTATTGTCAATTGCGGTTTAACAGAGCTATGGCTCTGGGTGAGTTTGGTAACTGTATTAAAAAGATATCTAGTATAGTTCTTATTCTCCTCAAAGGGTCATCCAATACACCAATAAACAGTTTTTCAAGACTAGGTAGGATTCCCACAG
Organism: Cyprinodon variegatus; assembly: GCF_000732505.1. Classification (NCBI taxonomy): domain Eukaryota; kingdom Metazoa; phylum Chordata; class Actinopteri; order Cyprinodontiformes; family Cyprinodontidae; genus Cyprinodon; species Cyprinodon variegatus. The sequence goes on from NW_015151345.1 coordinate 13,887, forward strand.
GCCTGTGGAGCGCCATTTCCTCTCCAGTTTCCTAGCATTTTGCTTAAGAGTGCACAGCTCTGCAATAAATCTGGGAGTCAGCTTTCTATTTTTGGAAGTTTTTCTTTTTCAAAGGGGCTGTGTTGTCTAAAGCAGTACGCGGAGATCAACAAATTCATCAACCTGTGAAGGGGAATAAACTAAGCTTTTGCACTCTGCAGCACTGCTCAGTGACACAGAAGAGAAAGAAAGTAAAACAAATTCCTTAAAATGTACTGTATAACTGCAATATCTGATTATGATCTGCTAAATTGAAACCTTCTTTTGGGGGCGGAGAACTCTGTTAAAGTAATCCTGAAGGTTATTAAAAAGTGGTCAGAGAGGACAGGGTTGTGAGGAAATACTGTTATTTTTTCACATTATATGCCATATGATAGCACAGGATCCAAAGTATGAAGATTAGAATGTGTGGGACTATTCAAATTTTGAACAAAGCCTTCTCTCCCTTTGAGCAATCAACTCCTGCTGCTGCCCACTGCCCTGCAGTGCAATCAGCAGCATGTCTCTCAGCTGTGTTTAAGCAGTTATAAGGCAGCCTGTGGCAGGCAGACAGGGCCAGATGATTGCAAACCAACTAGCAAGCAGTATCCAGCACTTAGGCCCCGTCCACACGAAGACGAACCCTGGCCTAAACGCACA
>NW_015151345.1:16184-26516 GCF_000732505.1 Cyprinodon variegatus
TCCTGTTCAAAGGGAGTTTTTCCTCTCCACTGTCGCTACAAGCATGCTTAGTGTGAGGGATTGCTGAAGAGTCGATGCAATCAGCTGGTTTTCTTTAGATAGAAAACTTTGAATCAAATTGACTGGATGATCTGGTTGGACTGTAAAGTGCTTTGAGACGACTTGTGTTGTGAATTGGAGCTATAGAAATAAATTGAATTGAATTAAATGTCTTACAACCTCTTATGGATATAAACACTTTTTATTTAACTTATTACTCAGCAGCCATTCAGAACATCAACATATACAACATGTTATAAGGTAGCAAAAAGACCTTTTTTAAATGAGAAGTGATTAGTTTATTCATCTTAGATCATTTGTGGAAGGTCAGAACCCATTATTAACTAATTTATGTCAGTGTCCAGGTTTAGAAGTTTATAACGATTGATGGGTTCAATAACAGGAAGCTGAGAGAGCAGGTAAGACTTTATTCATCTCAAAAACATGCATTTAGCAAGAAACCAGGTGTAGTTTACATCAGGCACAAACAACAGGGAGGTCTCAGCCAGGAGGAACAGAACAACTACAAACTCATGGTTTAGCTCTGTGCTTTGAGGCTTCAGCCTGTCATCCTGCAGGGTTTATGGTCCCTCTGCTTCAGAAAGGCCTGCTCTGTAGGAACACTGTCTGCTCTTAATCTTCACTCAGCAACCTTTCCTCAGAAACCTGAAAATAAAGCCTCTATGAAGAAACTCTTAGATTTAGTTTCCCTTCTGGTCCATCTGTCTGGCCCAGAATGATGACTGTTGTTTCAGTTTTATTTAACTGATCGACAGGCCAATAGAGGGACCTCTCAAGGGAAACAAACTAAAATATTAACACTTTTAACTTAACTTATTTTTAAAAAATACCTCCAGATAATAAAAGCATTCCACAATTTAGTTAGAAATAATGTAAACAATGAAACACCTGAGGTTGTCAATGACTTCAGTGTAGCATAGATTTGAAGTCCAGGTGTATTTTAATGTGAGATGAATGCAGCCGTGACATTAGCACAGATAGAAGGCAATCAGGCTGTTAGCAAGCTGTTAGGTTTCACGTTAGACGTGGTGCGTTGATAAGCAGTGAATCAAAACGGTGCATTCGCTGCAAAAATGTAAATCTAACTATATTTATCTTAAAATAAGTTAATTTGTTCTTGAATTGAGGAGCTAAGTGAAACACTTTGCCAAAGGAACACAAGACAATTTAGATTCAAAATGAGAAGAAACAATTGAAGCCAATTATTTCAAGAGCATATTATCTAATTATTTTAAGGGTAAAAATGCTCATTCAATTGGCAGATCATCTTTATTTGCCTACTAAAATGAAGGGTTAATGCACTTATTTTAAGAAATGTTGATTTTCAGAATGCCGGTAAAGATTCTCAGCCATCCAGGTCAGAGTAATTCCCAAAAAGTAAAAAAAAACAACCATCCACTGGACTTTATTTCCAGGTTTGAAGATGTCTCCCTTCCCATCCAGGAAGCTTTTTCAATTCCCGCTGCTGGTTTAAGGTGAAGCACACACAGAGAGATGGAGAATGAGGAGGATCCAGCAGCAAAACAGCATTTTCCAGGTGGAAATACCGGTGTTACGTCGAGCTGCGTTTCCCCATCAGATACGGTTTTCCTTGCAAAGTTTGAAGATGTTTCTCTTCCATCCAGGAAGCTTTTTCAATTCAAAATGTCAGAAATAGCGTTGAGTTCCAGGCTTTATACAGCAGCCCAACAAAGCCTGGTTTTTGTCTAGAAAACATGCAAATTGAAACGAGCTAACGGGTCCACCCCTTTGGAATGGGGGTTGTTTCAGTTAGTTGTTAGCCTGCAATGCCCCATACCTGTCTATGTCTCTGAAACGGGGGTCGTTAAAGGGATTGCTGGCCTGGCTGAATAGGTGAGGTCTTCTGTTCACCTGTAAAGGGGGTGGGGCTGCGATGAGAGTGGGAAGGAATCAACTCTATCGCTGCATTGTAGGTTTTTGAAAGCTTCTATGTCACTGAACTGATCCATTAAGCACTCATCAATCTGGTGACAAATGCTGTTGTAGTTAATATCTGACCCCTGGTCTCCAATTTGGTCTCCCTGTATGTTAATCTTTCTACGATGAAGGTAGGAGAGATCTCTTAATGAGATCAGACCGTCATGTGCCAGAGATGTGCTTAGTTTATCTCTCTGTTCTGCAGCTTAATCTGTGATTTTCCTGGTGGATGTAATGCAGACTGTGAGGAGGTGGTGGTATGTACTGCCTGACCTGCTTGCTAAACTCTTCAAAACTGGGAAGTATTTTCTGTATGTCAGTGCTACCCATATCACTAGCCATCACTGTTCCCTGTTCATCTGCCTGTACAGCACTTACAATAGAAAGGTCATTTTGAAATGTAACAACAGGGTCAACAAAACCCTTAAGTTGACTGTCCTTTAAAGCAGCATCATGACCTGGTGGATTTACAAAAGGAACCTGTGTGATCCTAGAAGCCGGAAGCTGTACCTTTAGTTGAGGTGTATGACCCTGAATGGCTGCATCCACAAGGTCCCTTAACTCTAACAAATGAGCCATGCCAGTGTCCTTGGACTCCAGCAAAGTCTTACTGCTAATAAAACTGGTGATATACTTATAGCAATCCTCCTCATCTGCACACTCAAGATGAAGTGGCTCCAACTCTGAAACTGGACTGGCAATCTGGAACAGTTCATCTGCAGGTAGGTTGAGCAAGTTCTTCTTGATGTACCACACCAAGCTTTTCCTCTCACCGTCTGCCATAGCTGATCCTTCTTCCTAGCAGTTGACTACACCATTCAAAGTCCTGAAGCCCTTTCTCTCTTTTTCTTATCCTTCACCGGTGGCTAGGGTTAGATGCCTTCCTAATCCCTAATCCGCTGAGATGAGAGATGGAATGTATGAGGTCCCCAGCATCTTTATCACTGGAACCACTTTCCTGTCTGGCAGGGAGTAGTATCCCGGACAAGCCCCCACAACTGTAACGGGTACCAGGGTTCTGGACCCATCAGCAGCAGATGAAGCTGAAAAACAGCATATAAATAAGCACACAGGAGACGCAGCTGTGTAACTCAAATTTCTTTCCGGTTATGAGAAAAGGCAGAGCAACAGGCAGTTCACAGTCTCCATGCACCACCTACAGGTGAAACACCGTAACTACGGTCATTAACAGCTGTTAACAACAAATAAAATAACTAGTCATAAACTCATACATAATAGAAATACATGCTTCTTTTTCCCATTGTAGGCACACACCCATGGGCATCAGATGAACATTCTGGTCACGTAAAGAAAGTCCTTTGTCCATGAGGTGTAGATGTACAGCAGAGTCTTCTTTGTCGGGCCATGCCTCTGTGGAGAGGTTGTTTTTTGTTTTTTTCCAATATAAAGATCAGAGCATTCCTCAATGCACTGAACTGCAAACACCCCTCCGCTCAGATTTGGTCTGGGGGGTTTTGTCCTTAGGATGCACTAGCCTCTGTTTAATGGTCTTGTTAAACTACTTGTAAGGCTACAGTATAAAGCCTGGAACTCAATGCTATTTCTGACCTTTGAATTGAAAAAGCTTCCTGGATGGGAAGAGAAATGTCCTCAAACTTAGAAACGATGTCGAGTGGATTTCTTTTTTTTTTACTTTTTTGGAATTACTATGACCTGGATGATTGAGAATCTTCGCCAGTTATTTAGCATGTTTTAAAATAGGTTATTTTACCTATAAATATTTAGTTTGCTGACAATCTAAATATTTAGTTTGGAACTTTGATTTTTATAAATGAATGAATGACAAAGTGGAAAAAATAACCTTATTTTTCTCTTAAAACTGGTTAAATAACCATAAATATTGCTCCTAATTTTATGATGGATTAACTTTACAAACAGCTCTGCATAGACTGGAAGCACAAAAAGCAGCTGAAACAAGTTGCAGAACAAAGGAATGTTTAGCCCTCTATTGATTCATCAGTCCTCTGTTTCCTTAAGCACATGACTGGGTCATTATTAGAGCTCTTTGGATTTTCCAGTGGGCCTCTGCTATCCTCTGGGTGTTCCTGCTGCTTAGATGTCCGTAGTAATAGATAATTTTTAACCTCCAGCCAACATTTAGAACTGAATAAAAGTGGCAGAAGCTCCTCAGAGTTTGTAGTTTAAGTCAAACTTTAATTGATTTCAGTCATTTTGAAAAGCTTTTCCAAGCCTGAAGTGAACTGAAGCGTTGCTTTGATGCTTTATTACCTTAATCCTTGCAGCTGGATTACAGATCTATATAAAATTAATAAAATCTTACCAGTCTCTACTGGTTATAAACCTGCAGATATTCATCACTGAGGTTCTTCAGCCACACAGACGGCCACCCCTCAATGTAAATCAGCATCTGCAGCTCTTAGAGATTATAAACACCATGCAGTGATCCCGTACCTGAAAGGTGACGTGATGGCTTCAAAGAAAAGCTGTGGATCCTCTGGATTAAAAATCCAATCTAGGGACAGGAGAATCCATTCGGTTCTGGTAAGGCACCTTGCAGCATCGGTCCACGTGTTACTCTGTCGAACTTCCAATTTGACAGAGCCACATTGTCTGAAACACAAAGTAGCGCTCACCCAGCCATCGCTCCAGACAGGCACATGTAGATTGTTTGGCCCAAGGGAAAACTAATGCTGCGTTCACACTTAAGGCGTTTTGAGCGTCGAAAACTAGCAAACGCAGAAATTTGTGAAACATCGTGGTGCAGTGGCTTTATTTACATTATGAGTTGAAAAAATAGTTTTAAGCACGTTTATAAGTGAGAAAGTCCACCTCCAAACATCCTCTGTTCATTGGTTTATCAGGATTGTAATCCCACTATAATCTGCAGCTCTTGTTGGGAGCTCCAGACCTCCAGCATACCACTGGGAGGCAGCGCTGGAAATCCCTGCTGAAAGCTCTCTGCTGCGGCCAGCCTGTGGAGGATTTCCTCCTGCCGTTCGTAGCGGCTGGAAGTGAATAGAGTTTTCAAGGTTTTTAGTGAACAAGAACCAAAATACACAATTGAATATTTTTCATCAGCAGGTTTTAACATTTCTAGGGAATTTGGATATTTACAAACTGTTTCTCCATAGTTCATAAAAATGTTTTAGTTCAGCAATAATGATCAGAGCTGCTCTCTGTTCCTTCTGTGGCTTTATTTTAACCTTTGGAGTTGAACTCCAATGATATTCATTTATTTTTCATATGTAGAATGTCTGCAGAACCGATGGCAGCTTGCAGGTAGTGTCTGTCTCCCCAAAAACCACCCGCATTAGCTTTTCTGATTGGTTGACGCTCTGGCCTCCAGCGGCAAAGGTTCGATTAACTGAACTCCAGTGTCGAACACTCGGATGTGAAAACTTAACGCCTTCTCCCATAGGCATGTAAAGCTGACGCTTTGACACTCAGAATGCGAAGCCCAATGGGGTCAGCTCCACATGGACGTGGTCCCCTCATCTAAAGCTGGATGGCACTGCATCAAACGGCAGCATTAGGGACCGCAAAGATGAGTGTCGTCACAGCATGTCCCCGTGTGCACATCCTCCTCTGTATGTGTGTCCGTCACTGTCCTGGAAAGGTAGGCTGGTGTGTAGATGTGACAGCGACTGTGCCTTCAGAGGAAGGGTAGGGTGACGCCCAGGGGCTCGATGTGTGGACAGTAGTTGGTCCTCTGCAACATCACCTAGAAACAGGGGAAACAGAACTGTTAAAGTCTGGCATCCTCTGTTTTCCAACTGTTCCCTAGCTTAAGCTTTCCAAGATTTTTATACTATTGCTGTGGTTGTCAGGTAGAAAGCAGGAGGGAACAGGTATAGAGTCAATTACAGAGAAACTACAAAATGGAAAAGAGCGAATGGAGAGATAATCACCTGGTAGGATGTTATACTGGAAGAAAATGGAGGGAAGGATGATAATAGGACGACTGATAGAAACAGTAAACGGAATAAAGCAAGAAGACAGGAAAGAAAAGAAGAGTTAGAAAAAAGAAGGGAATAAGACAGAATGAAGGCAGAATGAACCTCCCATGGTGGCTTAACTTTCATGTTTTAACAGAATTGAATTTCCTCTGCTGGCAAACCACAGCCGGCCATCTGATCACTGGCAAGGCATAGCTGTTCATCCTTGCCATACCTGCCAGCTATGACTTCGATCCTAGACTCCAGGTACAGCCAGTGGTGCTTGACGTTCCCACTTTCTGAGCCATTAAACAGTTTCCTCAGCTGTCATGAGGCAACCAGAAAGACTTCTCAAAAGCCCTCCCTGTTTTTTCTTCTCAAAGCAACCACTGTCCTACTGGGTAGCAGGTAGCCTGTTAAACCAGACTAAATGTGAGATTAAATGTGTAATTTAGTCTGGCCCCGGTGAATAAGACATCGGAAGATTGTTGATGAGAACAATCCGTTGTTTTTCAAACAATGTCTGTGCCTATTGGCCCAGCTGACTTTGACGTAGCAAGTGCGACAGAAAGCTGGTGGGGGAGTGTAAATAAACAGCCTGTTGGTAAAACAGGCTGCTCACATTTCAACAAAAACCCAAAGTCTAATCCTTCCAAAACTGATTCCTAAGCTGAGTCAAACGAGAACTGTTCAATAGTTGTTGCCATCTTTGTTGTTGTGCTTTCTCCAGGGTCGCGCAGCTTTGTTGTCATGCCCTCAAAACCCCGCCCACTTTGCATCCAGATAGGCAAAACATATCTCTGCGTTGTGATTGGCCCCGCCAGTTCTAGAGCCTGGGGCATTGATCGGGGCTAGACCACTCACAGGGAAAGTTTACTAGGCAAGGTAGTAGGCATTATCTTTGATGAATCCTAAATCAACCGGCAGGTGGATTAGGACACTGCCTCACACCGATGACTTCTACTAACAATGGTTCCATTAAATGGGTCCTCTGGTTGATAGAGGCTGAACTATTTTTCAGGCACCTTCTCCTTGAAGCTTTGCAACAATGAACATCCAGTATATGGCCTGTCCTAACTCCATTATGCACAGTGGTCAATTGAAGCTTGGCTTCCTGAACTCCAGGACATGTCTGCATCACTAATGAGCTTGCTTTTAAGAGTCAAATCTTTAGATAATCCACAAAATGTAAAAAGTTGAGCGGGGTCCTACCATTGCCATGGTCCATGCCGGTCTGGTTTCCAGTGATGTGGTGCCAGTAGGCAGATCTGGGTAGGATGGCAGTTGGGGTACATGGATAGGAGCCAGCATGTGAGTCCTTGGACAGCAGCTGGGTATCATGCAAATTATGAAACATAGACAAAGCTCAGTCAGTACCAACCACGTTAATAGCATTAACCAGACTTGTTGCTCTTCAGGTTTGGTCCAGAGCATTCAGTCCACACAAAAAGAATAAGCAACTTAATACTGCCTCACGTTCCTGAATGCATCATAATACAAACCTGCATTAAAGCCAGTTTAGGAAGTAATTAAGCGTTTCCTAGAGACAGAAAATGTAGAGCCAACCAACAGAGATGAATTATGTAGAAAGAAGAAACGGGCGAGACTGTAACTTTGTAGTCTTTGAATTGTGTGAAACACTTCTTCAAAAACTAATACAAAAAAAATGTTGGCTGAACGTATTCTCCGCTACATCGGCCCCTAATTCTCATACACTGGTATTTCTGGTAATGAGAGACAGCAAATTTACAACAATAAGTAAGGTTTGACATAAAAGGTTTTCTAAGCTGCTGTTCTGGAATATTTGGTGCAATAGGGCAGCACCTTTGATGGTGACAAGGTTAGTTGGTAATGGGTGAGGGTTACATAGGTATTGATGATGGGTGACGGTTAGGTAGGTAATAATACCTACCCACTGTCTACCCACTGTCCCCCATAAAATTAAAAAGAGAGATCATATCTCTCCTATCCTGGCTTCGATTCATTGGCTTCCTGTTAAATCCAGAATAGAATTTAAAATCCTCATTCTCACATATAAAGCCTTAAATGGCCAAGCTCCATCTGCCTGCCTGTGGAGCTGGTTGACAGTTGCCTTTTGTATCTATGCTTCTTTTTCTATGTCCGCTTCTGTCACCCTTTATCATTACCTACCCCTAGGTAGGTATTCATAAAGCATGGGTGTTAGGTAGGTATTTATAACGAGTGGGGGTTGGATAGGTATTGATAACAGGTGGTATTGTAATGGTTGGGTATTAGGCAGGTATTGGTAATGGGTTGGGGTTAGGTAGGTATAGGTTAATGGGTGGGGGTTAGGTAGGTATTGATTAAGGGTGGGGCTTAGGTATGTATTGGTATTGGGTGGGGGTTAGGTATGTATTGATAAAGGGTGGGGGTTAGGTAGGTATTGATAACGGATGGGGGTTAGGTAGGTAGTGATAAAGGGCTGGTTAGGTAGGTTTTGATAAAGGGTGAGGGTTAGGTATGTATTGGTAATGGGTGGGGGTTAATTAGGTATTAATAACAGGTGGGGGTTAGGTAGGTATTGGTAATGGGTGGGGGTTAGATAGGTATTAATAAAGGGTGGGGGTTAGGTAGGTATTAAATGGTTGGAGGTTAGGCAGGTATTAAATGGTTGGGGGTTAGGTCGGTATTGATAAATGGTGCAAGTTAGGTAGGTATAGATAAAGGGGGGGTTAGGTAGGTATTGATAAAGGGTGGGGGTTAGGTATGTATTGGTAATGGGTGGGGGTTAGTTAGGTATTAATAACAGGTGGAGGTAAGGTAGGTATTGGTAATGGGTGGGGGTTAGGTAGGTATTGATAAAGGGTGGGGGTTAGGTAGGTGCGTATATAGATAAGGGGTGGGGGTTAGGTAGGTATTGGTAATGGGTGGGGCTTGGGTAGGTATTGGTAATGGTTGGGGGTTAGGTAGGTATTGATAAACGGTGGGAGTTAGGTAGGTATTGGTAATGGGTGGGGGTTAGGTAGGTATTGGTAATGGGTGGGGTTTACTAGGTATTGATAATGGGTTAGAAATGACCATGGTCCAACAAGTGTGTGTTCTCACCCTTCTGTTTCTTTCCATCTCCAGCAGGACCTTTTTGTGCTGTTCAGCAATGGCCAAAGCAGAAGAGTGGACCCTGTGGTAGATCTGCTCACCCTCGTTGGTCTGGAAGGTGTAGAGGCCTTCACCACTATCACAAGTCCTGCACACAATCACACATTTATATGAAGCTATTCTATGGCTGATATGCTGGACATTTAGTAGTCATTGAAAAACCTCCACCACCAGGTAGTTCCCCGTGAGCTTTAACTCCCACCTCCAGCAGAGCTTTGAACACGTTCCGTGGGAAGGTGGGTGACATTGAGTCTGACTGGACCATGTTCCGTGCCTCTATTGTTGAGGTGGCTAGTCGGAGCTGAGGCTGCAAGGTTGTAGGTTCATGTTGGGGTGGCAACCCTCGAACACGCTAGTGGACACCAGTGGTGAGGGAAGCTGTCAAACTAAAGAAGGAGTCCTATCTGGCTTTATTGACATGTGGGACTCCAGATGCAGCTTATGTGTTCCGGCAGTCAAAGCAGCAGGTGGCTCGGCTGGTCGATGAGGCAAAAACTTGGTCATGGAAAGAGTTCGGAAAGGCCATGGAGTCCTATCAGGCTTTATTAACCTGTGGGACTCCAGAAGAAGCTGACAATTACCGGCAGTCAAAGCGGAAGGTGTCTGGGCTGGTCGCTTAGCCAAAAACACGGGCATGGTAAGAGTTTGGAGAGGCCATGTAGAAAGACTTCCGTATGGCTTCTGGTCCTTAATCCGGCATCTCAGGAGGGGGAAGCAGTGCACTAACAACACTATTTATAGTAGGGGCGGTGTGCTGCTGACCTCGACTTGGGACATCGTATGTCAGTGAGCGGAGTACTTTGAAGACCTCATTAATCCCACCAACACATCTTCCATTGAGGAAGCAGAGCCGGGGGCTCCGGCTTGGGTGCTCCCATCTCTGGTGACAAGGTGGTTAAAAAGTTCCTCGGTGGCAAGGCCCCAGGGGTGGATGAGATTCGCCCTGAGTTGGCAAAACTAGTGTCTTCATCTAAGCCTTCAACTTGGATGTTAGATCCAGGTATTCCCTTTGATCTCCTTTCTCCGTTTTAGATGTGATTAATCTATCTCTGTTACAGGGATATGTACCAAAGGCTTTTAAGGTTGCTGGAATTAAACCTTTAGTTTAGAAACCGTCTCTTGACCCAGATGACTTGGTCAATTATAGACCTATATCCAACCTTCCTTTCTGATCTAAAATTCTTGAGAAAGTAGTTGCCAAACAAGTTTGCGATCACTTCCACCATAATTAACTTTTTGAAGAGTTCCAGTCCGGCTTTAGAGCTCATCATAGCACCGAAACAGCTCTGACGAAAGTCAC
>NW_015151345.1:31258-32845 GCF_000732505.1 Cyprinodon variegatus
AAAAAAAAATCCTCATTATAATGATCTGAGGTTGGCATGAATTCACTTTAACAAGGTTTATAGTGAATCCAGAGAAAGACCCGAACCTCTCTATTAATTTAGTGGTGGGATCGACATTTGCGGGCGGCATAGAGATATTTATGCATCAGCATATAGGGAAAGGTGGTGATTGGTTGCATTGACCACTATTGGGGCTATGCTGGCATCATGTCTAATACTGCTAGCAAGCGGCTCTATGAGAATGGCAAAAAGAAATGGTGATGGGGGCATCCCAAATCTAAATTGTTCCAAAGCCTCTCGCATGTAAGGCCAGCCCACTTGATCAAATGCATGTTGTGCATCCAAAGAGATGATGGCTGACTCTGTGGTATGTTTACTGTACATAATATAGAGTGCACGATACTACATATAAACAGGCTGTGTTGGTTAACGCGTGCAACATTGCATGGACATCAGGGGCAGTTCTCCTGGATTGGAAGAGTGGGGTGGTGGTTTAAAAGAGGGGACCAGAGGGTGTGTTCCAACTACAGAGGAATCACACTCTTAAGCAGAGGTGTCAAGTAACGAAGTACAAATACTTCGTTACTGTACTTAAGTACACTTTTTAGGTATCTATACTTTACACTATTACTTATTTTTCTTCCTACTTCTGACTTCCACACATTACATTTTCACACAAGTATCTGTACTTTCTATTCCTTACATTTTAAAACAAATGTTACTCGTTACTCTTGGCTTCAGTTTAATGCAGAGGTCAGGGATAAGCGGACCGCGGTCCGGTGTTATGCCGAAAAGTGCATCCCTGCCGAGATATGCATCCCCAGTACGGGTGTTAATAACAAAATTAAATCCAAAGATTTTGTGTGAGGTACCACTGATTTATTTGTTGTAGTCTCATTATTCACACACAACAATACACTGTGATAGCCGACGTGAGGTTTGAAACGGCAAAATCAAATGTGCAGCACAGCGTGGTGTGATGCATTTGCGAGTATCCGATAGCTATGGTGCATTCGGGAGCATGGGACATTTCACAGTTACGAGGAAAGAGGCATAAACGGAACAGATCTTAACTCATACAATAATGTATTCATTCTGAAACAGTGTGGCCTTTCTTATAATACTGAATGCTATATAATTGTATTTCTGTCACTTCAGGCTGCAGTGCAAACGTAGCGTAAGTAGACAGCACAACCTTCCAACCCAGCCACTACTTGATTCATCAACCGCTGGAAAGTGGCAGGTGCATTTGTAAGACCAAAACTGATTACAATGTAAGAGTATAATCCAGATGGTACAATAAAGGAAGACACCTCTTGGGCTTGAGCAGACAAGGGTACTTGATAGTAACCTTTGAGCAAATCAACTTTACTCACATACTTCACTGTTCCAACACAATCTTCCATCCGAGGAAGTGGGTAGGAGTCAGGTTTTGTAATGCTGATCTATAAGTACCATCAGGTTTTTTAAACAACAAACATGGTGAAGCCCAACTGGAACAAGATGGTTTAGCCAGGCCGTTGGGCTGACTCCCCAAATTTACTTTTCTCTGGAGCAACGCAATAAAAATACTGACGGATGGGCTGA
>NW_015151345.1:36378-38320 GCF_000732505.1 Cyprinodon variegatus
GCTCCACCAGTCCTCCGTAACCTTCCTTGGTCTCAACTTAGAGGGTGGACGAGTCAGATCTGACCCAGACAAGATTAAGGCGGTCCTTGACTTGGCCATACCTGAGATTCGGAAGCAGCTTCAGCATTTTATTGGCTTCACAAACTTCTATAGCCGTTTTATCAGGGGCTACAGTCAAATAGCCCTCTACATGCCCTCACCTCAACAAAGGTCCCGTTCATTTGGAACCCTGATACTAACTCCGCATTCGAAAAATTAAAGGAGAAGTTCCCCCAATCCTCATGCAGACCAATCCTCTTAAACAATTCACTCTCGAGATAGACGCCTCTTACACTGGGATAGGTGCTGTTCTCTCCCAACAGTCCGACACCGACCGTGAGCTCCACCCCAGCGCTTTTTTCTGTCGTCGACTGACCCCCTCTGAAAGTAATTATGACGTGGGCAATATAGAGTTATTAGCAATTAAACTGGCCCTGGAAGAGTGGCGCCACTGGCTTGAAGGGTCTGAGCAGCCTATTATAGGATGGATGGATCATAAGAACCTGGCCTACCTCCAGGCAGCCAAACGACTCAATCCCCAGCAAGCACCATGGTCTCTGTTCTTCTCCCGCTTCAACCTGTCGATTTCCTAACGCCCGGACTCCAAGAACCTTAAGCCTGATGCTCTTTCTCGCCTCAATGCCCCACAAGACACAGATCCAGAACCACTCCCTATCCTTCCATCCACCTGCACATTTGGCGCCCTCCGTTGGCAGATAGAGGATCTAATCTCCCGGGCTCTACGGGATGATCCGGATCCGGGAACTGGACCCCTAACCAACTCTATGTCCACAAGACCAACGCTACCGAGTTATTGACTGGAGCCATTCAAACAAGCTCTCAGCTCAACCTGGCTTCCACCGGATCCGGTTACATTTCCCGCTGCTTCTGGTCCGGGAGTATGTACTCGCCTGTCCAGTCTGCGCCCAAAAGAAATCATCCTACCGGCCCCCTGCTGGTTTACTTCAACCACTTCCTTTTCCAAGACGCCCATGGTCTCATGTGGCCCTAGATTTTGTGACTGGTTTGCATCCTTCCCAGGGAATGACGACCATCCTAACCATCGTTGACCGATTCTCCAAGGCCTGTCACCTCGTTGTGCTCCGTAGACTCCCCACTGCCCTCCAGACCGCTCAGCTCCTGATTAAGCATGTTTTCCGCTTGTACAGCCTCCCCCAGGATATTTTATCAGACACAGGGCCTCACTTCACGTCTCGGGTCTGGAAGGACCTCTGCCCTTGGTGCCAGGTATAGTCTTTCTTCTGGTTATCATCACTAAACTAATGGTCAGACTGAGCGGCTAAATCAGGAACTCGAAGCAACCCTCCATTGTCTCACTTCCTCCAATCCGTCAGATGAGAGACAGATCTTAGTCCCGTCCTTTGAGAACCATGTTCTGGACCCTCGGCTGGAGACCCTGTCAAGTCCCTCTGATTCCATCAGCTGCGCCCAGATTCCTCCTCGGCCGCTGCTGCTCAGGCCCCTCCTCACGGACTTCTATAACCTGCCCATCTGTCACTCAGTCACCAGCCAACATCTCGGGAAGTTCCCCACTGAGTCCGTCTCTCCACTCCCCCCAGCCCGGTTCCTTCATCCGGTGGTAGATTTAATTAACGTTTCCTCTCACTCATCCTCCCGATCTCCGTGTCTACTTTTGTTCTCACGCAGATCGATCAAGTCCTGCCTGCGCTGACAATCCATCTGCACCACCGGACCACAATTTCCAGTGTTCATGTTCTTTGCTGTTTGTTACATAAACGTCTGAAACTGCTCTTGCCTTCTGTGTTAGTTCTGCGTGTGGGTCAAACACCTTAAAAACCATGACAGTACCCCACAGATTGTTAATTGGCTACCCCTGGTTTAATGTTTATAAATGTTTATTTCACGTTATGTGCACCATCCA
>NW_015151345.1:38737-41162 GCF_000732505.1 Cyprinodon variegatus
AAGGTTACTTTATACTTTTATACTTTAAGTAGTTTTTGGAGCACATACTTTTTCACTTTTCCTTGAGTAAAGAGGTCAAGTTGATACTTCAACTTTTAATAAAGTGGTTTTAAACTGCAGTATCTAAACTTCTACTTAAGTAACAAATTGGTGAACTTTTGACACCACTGTTAAAAACTTAATTTCCATCACAGCTACCAAAATGAAACATTCACAGAAATGCTGTCTTGGTCTTGGTGAGCTTTTATAGAATCTACAGCCTCTTAAAAGGTCTGAATTGTCAATTGTAAAAATTGAATAAGATAAGAGTTAAGATTTTTAATCCTTAGCCTATTACCAAATATTCATACATAGTGTAGTTTGCATGGCTCCTGTATTAGTGCCAGTATTCCAGTAATAACTCATTACTTTCACATTGTTTGTCTTACTTGAGCTGGATAAAATTATTATCAAATTCTTAGTTTACAGTAGATGCAAGTATTTTAGTAGGTCCCATACTTTTAGTTCAACTCTCTGAAAATCACAAGAATATAGAAAATAATGTTTATTGTGTGAAAATATTCCAAATAACTACAGATCACTCAGTAACATTTACTCCGCTTTAAAAATTCCACATTTTGCTGCTTTGTTTCAGTTAAATCCTCTGAAAACCTACAACCTGTGGCTGCACCTATCCTCAGAGCCTTTTAATCGAATCATGGCAAGGGTTGCCAGTCCAAACTAATTTAAAATCAAACTCCAAGGTTTGGTGAAAAGTTGGCAGCCCTGTGAGGCTGATGACGTTTCACGAGTACACAAGGACGCACAAGTACAGATATTGAGAAACTGCCAAAGACTTACTTGGATTTAAATTTTTTGCACTCTGCTTATTAAGCCCAGATCATTTATCAGAGGAAGAAAAGCAGTAAGTTGCCATTGTGTAGCACCTGGGGAGCAGTGTGGGGTTAGGGACCCCAGGGACCCCGACTGGAGGCTATGGTGATCAAACTTGAAACCTTCTCAGAGCACAAGCACACTGCTCTAACCACTAGGGCACCACTCCCCCATAAAAGATGTTTATAAAATTTATATTTATGAAATTATTCTCCTACTTTTGCCACTGTTAGCTCTTCCAGGTCTCACCGTCCGGCTTCAAAAGTGAAGCGAGTGGCATCACGTCCATAGCGGCGGAGACAGCAGAGGGGCCAGGTGACCAGTTTGTTGCGAGGGTTGTGGATATCCCACAGGTATATGTTCTCATGGGTTATCTGCATCATGCACTCCCCGTAGATATCCAGGGTGGGAGAGGGGAGGAGAAAGACGCTGAAACGCTCTGACAACACAAAGATAACACAATAGTTTCCTTTATTAAGACATTTTTACCAAAGTAAACAACTTCAAATATTTCAGTTCATCCTTCTGGGTCATGCTGGTGAATATTCTCAGTCATCCAGGTCAGAGTCATTCCAAAAAAGTTAAAAAACAATCCACTGGACTTTGTTTCCAAGTTTAAAGACGTTTCTCTTCCCATCCAGGCAGCTTTTTCAATTCAAATTGTCAGAAATAGCATTGAGTTCCAGGTTTTATACATTAGTAGCCCTCTAAAATTTCCCCACTTTCCTTGGCTGGTCGCCTACAATTCCTTTTTAAACATCAATCTTTATACTAAAATATTCTTTCTGTCATGATTTGTGGACATTAAGACCTAAAGAGAAGGTCTTAATGGTCAGACCCTGTAATGCAGTGAAAGGGTCTGACAGAAAGAATATTTTAGTACAAAGATTGATGTTTAAAAATTAATTGAAGGGGAAACAGCCAAGGACCAGCCAAGGGCCAGCCACGGATCAGCCAAGGACCAGCCAAGGGCCAGCCAAGGATCAGCCAAGGACCAGCCAAGGACCAGCCAAGGGTCCATCGAGGAACTTGGGAATTTTTAAATGGCTACTACTGTAGGCAATGTGAGATGTCAACCAAACAGTTTTGAAGAGTGCTAAGCCCTAGAAAGGACCCAGAATTTCAGGGATTCATTTTTTTTTTACTTCACTGAAACATGACTATAGGATCATATCACCTGCTCCAGCCTCTCACTGGCAAGCTTTTTGACGATATGAGCTGGTAGGATTGGTTCAGGTCTCTTTTTATTCAAAGGACTCACATATCTATGTAGTAAGCCCTCCTCTTGGGGAATCAGATCAAAATTTAGCTTTTCTCAAAGTATAAGAAAATGGTCAGAGGAAGCTGAACAAACCCTGCAAGGTTATATGAGGCTAGAGACGGATGCACTGCGTCAGCCACATGGAGAGGAAATCAATGCAATGACTGAGTGTGTGACTGACTATAGAAATGTTTGTATAGATAACACCATACCCAGCAGAACAGTGAAATGTTTCCAAATAAGCAAACCCTGATCACCAGTGACAGGACCTAACTGCTAAAAAACTGTATC
>NW_015151345.1:42095-53445 GCF_000732505.1 Cyprinodon variegatus
ATAGAAATAAACTGAATTGAATTGAATAGTTGCCTCTTTCCCTCTCTGAGTGTGTGTGTAAAGTACCTGTGTGTTCACACTGCACTCCAGCAGCCAGGAGGTCAGGTTCTCCCATGCTGATGTCATTCAGCCTCAAACCAAGGCACTCTATTGAGAGCATCTTGAACCAGTCTTCTGCCTCCAGCTCTAAGAAACATAACACATCTAGATCATTCCATTTTACTGTCCAAATCCCATACATGGAAAAGCTCCTGCAGCTGGTCAATCCTACCTGATTCACAGGTGAAGGTGCGTGAAGTGTCATCAGTGAACACAATGGCTACCGCCTGTCGCTTTGTATCCCGAGGTAACCTGGTGACGTTCTTGACGTTACTGATTTCTGTTACCTATATAAAAAGTATAGGAAGATGAAGAGGATTAAGAAGCACATTTCGAGATGCAGTAAATAGCTAAAAACACAATGTTTACCTAAGACATCCTGTTCTAACCTCAGACTGCCGTAGAACAACATGGTAAATGATAAATAGCATGTACTTATATAGCGCCTTTATTCAATTCAGGTAACTTGACCAAAGCGCTTTACACTACATTCATTCACCCATTCACACACACACTGATGGTGGCAAGCTATATTGTATCCACAGCTGCCCTGGGGCTCACTGACAGAAGCGGGGCTGCCGTACACTGGCGCCACCGGGCCCTCTGACCACCATCAGTAGGCAATGCAGGTAAAGTGACTTGCCCAAGGACACAACGACACTGAAAGTCAGAGTCAGGGCTTGAACCGTCAATCCTTCGATTTCAGGGCAAACTTCTACATCCAACGCCACTGTCGCCCTATCATCGCCTAACATCAACATGTAAGACATTAAAGTGAGTTTTTTCAAGAGTTTCTAGAGTCTCAAAATGTCTCCTGCCTTTCATTCTTCTCTCCCTTCCCTCCTGTGCATTTAGGCAAATAGATTTTCTACTTTTCATTGTTTCTGCTCCATGTTCTGTGCTCACTGTTTCACAAAATACCTTGTAAAATTGTTTTCTCATTTTTCATAATTTAAACTCTCCAGATCCTCAAGATATGCTGCGGTCATTGGTATATTTTCATTATTATACCTTTATTTTTACAGGCAGGTCAATGAGAACAAGTTCTTATTTACAATGGCAGCCTGACAAGTGGAGTAACCACTGAGGAATGGGAAGTAGGGCTAAAATAAACACAACTCATTAGTAATACCTACATAAAATACAATTTAAAACACAACAGACAACCCAAAATGACTGTAGAGAATCAGCTGCAAGTGTCTGTGAACAAGGATGATATATTTTTTTTTGAAGGCTGAAATTGAAATGAGTCTATCCAGTTTAAGAATATGTTTGCAGAGTGTTCCAGTCATGAGTGGCAGCATATTGAAAAGAAGCAAGACCAAAGGCAGTGTTGGTTTTGGGAATAAGTAATTGTAGATGAAGTGAGGAGGGGGTGTTGGAAGGGACAGGCTTTGACTGCAGCAGGTGATCTAAATAGGGTGGTGAGCAGCCGAGAAGATGAACCAGTGAATTTTGCGTCGATTGTGAAGGGAGGGCTGTGGTGTAATTCTGCAACTAGTGATGTCCCATTTCTCAGGGAGAAAATCTTCACTTGCACTTCCTTCATTGAGTATACTTTATTGTGGAGGGAACTCACTAGAGTCTTCTCAGAGCCAAGTGAGAGGAATGGGACTGGGCCTTATATTAGCCAGACACAAAGCAACACTAGAGGCAGCCAAATGATTGGCTCTGCCCCTAGTGGCAGAGCTGAAGACATGTGATGCTTCAGACATTGGTTTTTAGGATAAATCTGGTCGGTAATAGTCTGGAGTTAGTCCAGAAAAGGTTGTTGAAAATTCTGCTGTTTGGTCGGTCTGATTTAGTTCCACTTTAGTCTAAGAATAGACGTTAAAAAGATGTTACAAACCCAGTTTGTAACATCTTTTTAACAATCTGAAAGTTACGCCTTTTCACCTTTCCCTTTTCAACCTAATGCTGTCTTTACAATGTCTCTTTAACCAATTTTTGCTCACTGGGATGTTTCTTAAGACCTGAACACATCTGACATGGTTTATGTCAGATCCAACAGAAAATTAGGTCATATGAGGTTTTGGCACTCAGAGCCCATTAAAATGCATTGGGCCCCTCAGAGTGCGCACATTTCTCTACAGCTGTGCTTGCATAGAACCGGCACAAGTAGACACCTGCTCTATTTTGGTTGGACTGCCATCTTCGAGAGAGCTTTGAACAGAGTGGACCGTGTTCCGTGCCTGTGGCTGCAAGGTTGTTGGTGCATGTCGCGCTGGCAACCCCTTTAAACACGCTGGGGGACACCAGCGGTGAGGGAAGCTGTCAAGTTGAAGAAGGAGTCCTATCAGGCTTTATTAACCTGTGGGACTCCAGAAGAAGCTGACAATTATCGAAAGTCAAAGCGGCAGGTGTCTCGACTGGTCGCTGAGCCAAAAACTCAGGCATGGTAAGAGTTTGTAGAGGCCATGTAGAAAGACTTCCGTATAGCTTCAAAGCAATTTTGGTCCACAATCCGGCGTCTCAGGAGGGGGAAGGAATGCAGTACCAGCACTATTTATAGTCGGGGTGGTGTGCTACTGGCCTTCGACTTGGGATGTCATATGTCAGTGGGCGGAGTACTTCGAAGACCCCCTTAATTCCACCAACATGTCTTCCATTGAGGAAGCAGAGCCAGGGGGCTCCGGTATATATGTGTTTTGTAGATCTGGAGAAGGCATTCGACCGTGTCCCTCGGGGGGTCCTGTGGGGGGTACTCTGGGAGTATGGAATACCAGGCCTGCTAATAAGGGCTGTTAGGTCTGTGTATGACTGGAGTCAGAGCCTGGTCCGCATTGCCGGAAGTAAGTCGACTCGTTTCCGGTGAGGGTTGGACTCCCCCAAGGTTGCCCTTTGTCACAGATTCTGTTCATAACTTTTATGGACAGAATTTCTAGACGCAGTAAAGGTGCTGAGGGGATCTGTTTTGGTGGCATTAGGATTGCATCTCTGTTATGCGCAGATGATGTGGTTCTATTGGCTTCATCAGGGTGTGGTGTACAGCTCTGACTTGAGGGGTTTGTAGCCAAGTGTTAAGTGGTCAGGTTGAGGATCAGTGGTCTAGAGCCGGAAAAGGGTAGAGTGGCTTCTCCGGGTTGGGGAGGATTTACTGCCCCTAGTGGAGGAGTTTAAGCATCTTGGGGTCTAGTTCATGAATGAGGGGAAGATGGAGCGGGAGATCGATAGGCGCATTGGTGCAGCGTCTGGTGTGAAGCGGGAGCTGTACCGGTCTGTTGTGGTGAAGAGAGAGCTGAGCAAAAAAGCAAAGCTCTCGATTTACCAGTTGATCTACATAACTACCCTCATCTATGGTCATGAGCTTTGGGTCTTGACCGAAAGAACGAGGTCCCGGATCCAAGCGGCTGAAATTAGTTTTCTTCTCTCTGTCTGGGTTCTCCCTTAGATATAGGGTGAGAAGCTCAGTCATCCGGGGAGGACTCAGAGTAGAGCCGCTCAGTGGTGTAGTCTACATTATTGTAGTGGGTATACTGTGCTTAGAAATAAGCACGCCAGTAAGTGCAATGTAATTGAGCTTTTTTTTTTAAGCATATTTAGCATTGCTTAATTTGTCTGTTGCTGCTTACATTTGAATCAATGAACAACAAACTGTACTACAGTTGGCTTTGTATTGAAAAGATGTAGAATCTATAAAACAGTACAACAAAACATGCTTAAGTATCAAGTACTACATGTAAGTACAGAAGTACTATGCAGGTTAAAACTGTGTCTATAAAATGTTCCAGACTTGTTTGTTCTTAGGCTCCTTATATTTCACTTGTCTTCTTGTTTCTGTTGCAGAGCACTGGTTTCTTAACCATGTTGTCACATACTTCCTAGGTTCAAGAAGATTAACAGGAGGCCCATTTATACTGATTATCATGAGATGACTTATATTTGACAACAACAGAGAAGATCTTTTATCCGTACAGATATTGTTCATTAAGCTGAACCCTCTTTCACACTCAGCTGTGCTACATGGAATGGTTTGCATGCAAGTGATCAGTGCTTTAAGGTTTTCAGGCTCCCTGCTCTATCCTTTCTTTGCCCTGCAGCTATATTTGCTGTGATCAGTGGGAATAAAGTAGTTTTAATGTTTTTAAGTGGAAAAATCCACCTTAAAACTTCATCAGTGCAGTCAGTTCATCCAGATTACCATCCTGCCTTGCAGTATTATTTCTGTTGGAGCCGCTCAGACCCCCCCATACCGGCGGTGCACTGTCAGTAGGAATCCCATTCAACAGCAGCCTCTGGCCCACACACATGAAATTCACACTGGTAGCTCAGTACATACGTGTAAGCATGTAGAAATTGTTACATCTGCTACAACTGTATATTTCTGTAAAAAAGAAGGGGATGCAATTTTTGGGAAGGACCTGCCATTAAGGTAATTAAGATTTACATCTTACATCCGACCTAAATGTAAACTTATACCTTACATCTCCATTTCACCTTTTTGGATTAGGAAAATAAAACCAGTTGCAAACACAGTAATGTAATTCTTTTGTGCTATTTACTTTATTCTTAGTGTAGTATATATAAAAACACGGGGGATGCATTTTGTGGCAGGTGCTTGCCAAAAATTGCATCCCCTGCTTTTTTACAGAAATATGCAGTTGTATCAGATGTAACAATTACTACATGCTTCCACATGTGTACTGAGCTACCAGTGTGAATTTCATGTGTGTGAGACAATTCTTAGGATTAGTAAAATAAAACCAGTTGCAAACACAGTAATGTAATTCTTTTGTGCTATTTACTTTATTCTTAGTGTAGTATATATAAAAACAAGGGGGATGCATTTTGTGGCAGGTCCTTGCCAAAAATTGCAACCCTTGTTATCTCAGAGGAGTTGACACTTGTATGACTGTATTCCTGTACATCCATCAGTAGTTAAAGGACAAGAATCAGCAAATGCTAATTCTGCCTGTAAAACAACCAAAGCGCAATTGTAGCTGTATGCTCTGAAGCCCCATTTGGAGCTTTTAAACAGGCTTTTAAAAAAACGTTGATAATTTGCTGCTGTAATATTATAGATTTTTAGAATAAAAACCTAGCAAATGTGCCTAATCAAAAAAAAAAAAAACAGAAATACATTACAAGCCATATCACACTGGTCTGTGAACTCTGTGCTGTGTTGATGTGCATTTGATTTTACCCTTAAGAGAAAGCTTTGTAATTTTAAAAGTCACGTCGGCTACCACGATTTATTGTTGTGTGTAAATAACAAGAGACCACAACAAGTAAATCAGCCGTACCTTGGTCAAAATCTTTGGAATTATTGTTATTTTAAAAAATCCGTCATTTTGTAAATGAATATGCCAAATAACCACATTTATTTTCCACGAGAGGTATATTTAAAAGTTTTTATATCATTAATATAAGAACCCAAGCTCCATGCATATCTTGGCAGGTGTGCATTTTTGGGCATAACACCTGTTGCCTCCTCGGGGTTCACTGCGGCGGCTGGAAGCGGTTTTCATGAACGTAATCCAAACTGCAGGCACCAGGATAATAAAAGCAAACACGCTTTGTCGGCAGGTTTCAGCATTTTCAGTTAATTTAGGCGTTAATAAACTGTTTCAGATGAGTGATCATAGCGCTCTGTGTCACCAGCGATGTGTTTGTCTCCCTACCAGCTCCCAGATCAGCGTCTCTGATTGGTTGATGCAGCCCGTCGAGCAGCAAATGTTCAATTTTTCCATCTCAAGCAGCAGCGCGTTTGCGGCGTGTCGCGCACGTTAGCTGCTCAAAAGCGCTGCGGGACCTTTTGTTGCGCCTTGACGCTCATCAACCATTGACTTTGCATGTAAACTCGCTGCGCCTGCTGCGTTGGGCACTTTTAAGTGGTTATACGGAAATTCACAAGCTTTTATAGTGAGTATACGGCGTATACCCGCGTATCACAAAGACTACACCACTGGAGCCGCTGCTCCTCCACATTCAGAGGAAACAGTTGAGGTGGCTTAGGCATCTAATTATGATCCATCCTGGACGTCTCCCTGGTGAGGTGTTCCAGGCACGTCCCAGCAGGAGGAGGCCAAGGGGGAGACCAAGGACACACTGGAGGGACTAGGTTTCTCGGCTGGCCTGAGAACGCCTTGGGATTCCCCCGGAGGAGCTGGACCAAGTGGCTGGGGAGAGGGATGTGTGGGCCTCCCTACTGAAGGTGCTACCTCTGCGACCCGACCCCGAATAAGAGGAAGAAGATGGATGGATGGTTATGTTGGACCAAAAACAATGGGTTTCTCTCACTGTTGTGTTTTTCATGAATTTCTTATACTTTTATTTTTCTTAATATATTCAGGCAAGTTGGAGTTTCTTGTTATTCCAATGACATTAATTTTTGCCATCAAAATATGAATTTTTTTTTTAATGTTACAAAGGTAATAAGGGTTGTCCTATATTCCTATAATGCTATTGACTTGAAATCTGGATTTTCAAAGTATTTCACTGAGTGACCTATGGAGGGTTAATTTGAGCAGGTAAATAAGATCATCTGTCAATGTCAATGTTATTTTAAATGTAAATTATCTTCTTCCATTGGCAAAGTATCTAATTTACCTCCTCAATTTAAGAAAAAATGCACTTATTTTATTTATTTATATAGATATATATAGAGTTATTTATATAGTTTTTTTTTTACAGTGCAGCTGCTCTGTTTTGTTCACCAGACAGAGAATGACCAGCAGGTGGAGGGATGGGAGCTAAGTGAGGGCAGGAAAACATGTTCGACTTTCTTCAGAAGACCTACTTTGATGTGAAGGCTGGCTGCCTTCTTTTGTCCCTGTGTGTGGTGTGAACATGTCATTCCTTTGCTCCGTCACAGAGAGCAATAGACCTGTCCTTCACCAGAACACACACTCACCTTAGGACATCCTCTGATGTAGGCAGCCTTCTCATCGGGATATTTTTCCAGACGGCGGGGTCCTTTGCTCGATGACTTCTTAAACACCAGCCAGCAACGGCGATAGATCTGTAAAACGAAAAGACACAAAGAAAAATCTAAAAATGACCAGCTCTTTTAATTAGGTCTTTATGAAGGATGTGTTGGTGTCTAAAAATGTAAAAAGATCAAAAATAAAGGGACAATAAAGTGAAGGTGCTTTAAAATGAAAATCGAAGCAGCATATATATCCTGTTGTGTTCAGATACAATAAGGCAACTGTGTTCTAATCTTACATTTTGGACCTTTTGTTCAGTTTAAGTTTTCTTTTTGGGGGTTCTCAAGTTAGTTTTGTTTTGTTCTGTGTTCTCTAGACTTAGATCAATTTTGTATTCCTAATTTTGTTCTTCCTGGTTATCTCTTTTTTCAACATTGTTGGTATTATTTATTCCTTGGTCTAGTTATAGTTATTCTTTCTCTTATCTTTAGGTTAGGTTTTCCATGGCTTCAGTTATCTCCAGTTCATTTTCTTATCATCCAGTTTTTCCGTTGCTCATTCCTTATTTTGTAGTCATTAGATTTATTCTCCCTTTGCTTTATTTAATGCCTCTGTCACACCTTCATGATTTAAACCAGCGTATGCCTGACGTATGAAAAATCTGGCAAACTTTGGATATGTTATGGGTACGCTGCAGTACGCTGAAACACGCTGAACCACGTGGACATACGCACAGCGTCTGCCATAAATGGGTCATCAATTCCAGGTCAGTTATCTGATGGTTGACATGCGTTCAGTGTCAGTTGCTCATCAGTCGTAGCGTCTAGCTTATTCTAAATCTCTGAGTAACTCTGTGCATAACTTCTGCGTAACTTATCCAGAACTTCTCTCCAACGCATATCAACGTATCTGACGTGTTCCAGACGAGCGCTGAATGTGTTTCTAACTTCCAGCTACTGTATAATGGCGTATCCGTGCTCATTGGTCAGAGCGTTGGCCAATAGGCACATAAATAGTTTGAAAAACAACGGGTTGATCTCATCAACAATCTTCCGATGTCTCATTCATCGGGGCCAGACTAAATAAAACCTTTCATCTCCCATTTAGTCTGGTTTACCAGGTTAGTAAACAGCAGCTAGATTAAAACCTTGATCAAAGAAATCTTTTTCTGCAGGCTGGGCGCTTCCAGGCGCATCGCTGCCCCCCCTTCAGGACACTGGCTTGTGCATCATTTCATGGGCATTATGCTGCCCTGCCTTATGCAGAAGTTAGGCTGTCATTGGACAGAAGTTCTGGACTCATTATGAATACTCTATGTTTAGGCCCAAAATAGAAAAATCCATAGAAATTTCAGTGTATGCCAGCGTTTTAGGAGATTCTGGGACGTCAGGCAGACGCTGGCTTAATCGACAAGGTGTGACAGGACCATAGGTTCCCATAGGGGGTCACATTCCCCCTTTTCATAAGACAGACTAATGCTACGTTCACAATTCATGCAATTTCAGCAGCAAATAAGCGTCTGGTACATTACTGATGCTTTTCCACATTAAGGTCAGACTTCCAGTAAAGTGAGTCAAGATGCTGATGCTTCTGCTGCTCCTGTGTTCAATGGCAGAGAGCAGCTTTGCTGTATTTGCTGTGATCAGTGGATAAAAAGTAGTTTGAATCTATGTTGAAGTGAGAAAGTCCTCCTGAAAACATGGTCTGTGCAGTCAGTTCATCCAGATTACCATCCTGCCTTCAAAGATTATTTCTCTGTGGGAGCCGCTCAGACCCCCACATACCGGCGGTGCGCTGTCACTGGGAATCCCCAGCAGCAGCTGCCTCAGGCCCGCTCGCCTCCTGGGGGTTTTCCTCTACTGATGGTGGCGGCTGGAGATAAATGTTAGCATTTTTCATGTACATAATCCAAACTGCAGACACCAGGATAATAAAGACGGAAATTTTTTGCCAGAAGGTTTCTACATTTTCTATTTCAACTGTTTCAGATGAGTGATCATAGCGCTCTGCATCAGCAGCGCTGTGTCTGTCTCCCTGCCAGCTCCCAGATCAGCTTCTCCAGAAGCTAAAGCTAAATTTTTCCAACTCCAGCAGCTGCTGCTAGTGAAGCGCGTCACGCCTCTCAGATGCTCCGAAGCTCATGAGGCGCTGCTTCAGCTGCTCTAGACGCGCTGCAGGACCTTATCCTTCACCTTGATGCGCGTCAACCATTGACCATGCATGGAAACCTGCTTCTTCTGCTGCTGAAAACATGCTGTGTGAACGTAGCGAAACAGTACAAATGGTACCCTCTCCTGTTCTGTGTGTATTTAATAACGTCTGCTTTATAAATTTGAAAAACGTTATTTTATCAATGATTTATTGGTTCACACTTGAATTGCCTGTTTTCTTAGCTGTAGCTGTTATTAACATCAGTACTGACTTAAAATTAACTGTGAGTAATTAATCTACATAATGTGTTTAATTTTGTGAAATCAGTTCATGAAATAATACATCATTTACTAAGATGACACAAAAATGTGTCATCTTAGTAAATGTTAGGTGTGCTCAGAAAGTTTGGCTGATTTTTAAATGTATGTTTTATTAAAACTGTTTTATGGGTCGTCCTAGAAATCCTCACCATAAAAGCAGGTTCCACCTGCCAGAGGAAAGACACAGAACATGACTGATTTACATAGTGATTCCAAAAAAGTTAAAAAACAAACGCCGGATTTTGTTTCCAAATTTGAAGACGTTTCTCTTCCACCCAGGAAGCTTTTTCAATTCAAAATGTCAGAAATAGCATTGAGTTCCAGGTTTTATACAGCAGCTCAACAAAGCCTTGTTTTTGTTTATAAAACATGCAAATAGAAACGGATAAACGGGTCCACCCCTTTGGAATGGGGGTCGTCTGTAATGATCTCAGAATGCTGGACCCAGAATTCGAGGTGAGACAGGCAGTGGGAAAGTTCAAAGCGTTTATTAATACAAACAGGAGCGCAGGGCTGCTGGTCTGCTGCGGGGCGGATCTCTGCAGAGATAGGAGATACAGGTCAGTGACTGCATGAGGAGCTGAATACGACTTGAAGCAAAGTCACTGACCTGATTCAAAGTTCTGTCTGTTCATGGAGAACACAGCTGAATCCAGAGGGGGGGTTAGACCGCAGTTGCGGCGGGCGTCGCCCCCCCAGGCGCCAGCCGAAGCCAAACAGCAACCGAGTCCAAATGGGAAATCCACAGCCGGAGTCAGAAGACAGGTCCAGGTTCAGCAGCCGGTAGAATCCAGGAAACAGATCAGACAAACAGAGCAGACAGGGGCAAGGCAAAACTCGGGATCCACAGGGCAGAAACTGGTCCCAATCAGGAAAACGACTTCAGAAGGCTAGAGTTAGTCTCACCAAAACGCTCGGATAACCTGGCGCTGATGGGAGGCAAACACACAACATAAAGAGCAAGGAACCAGGTGGAAATGATCGGTGTTAATCAGCCGCAGAACCAATTAGACAGCTGAGCAAGGAGCAAAGGAAAAAAAACAAACCATCAGCGCCAAGATCATGACATGGTTTGGCTTCTTTGTTAGCCTGTAATACTCGAAACCTGTCTATGTCCCTGAAAATAGGGGTTTCAGAGACATAGACAGGCCAACAATTCTCTTTAATGACCCCCTTTCAGAGACAAAGACAGGTTTCGGGCTTGGCTCAACCAGGCTAACAAAGAGACAAAACAACCCCCTTTTTAAAGGGGTGGACCTTGTCATCAGATTCATTTCGCATGTTTTCTAAGCCAAAACAAGGATTTGTTTTTGGTCCACACTATAAAGTATCAAACTCAACACTGTTTCTGACATTTTTATTTGAAAAAGCTTCCTGGATGGGCAGAGAAACGTCTTCAAACAAAGTCCAGTGGACTGTTTTTTTTTTTTTTACTTTCTTGACTATGACCTGGACTATGACCTGAGAATCTTCACCAGCAGGTTTCCATAGTGATGCAGAAACCCGCTGATACACAGGCAGGTTAGTAATGAATCTGTTCCCACTCAGAAAGTCAGACAGTTTAGTTAATAGAAAAAAAATATTTTCACAGCATTGTCTCTCTTCACTCTAGTGAAGAAAAACATGCATTTGCACAAATAGTGTTTTGACAGGCTCTGTGTTTACACCTTAGCAGGTATTATTAGTGTTTAATAGACTCACACATCATTAATATTAATCCTAACAATAGTGCGTTTAAATTAATTTAATACTTCATTAAAAAAAAAACCCTTGCTTATGTATTTTAAATAAGTATTATTACAAATTAGGCTACTTTTTTCATGGTGAGGTTGACATTTGCATGGAATTAACACAGCAGTAACATATACTTCTCAAGTATATAATCCGTGAATTTTTGTTTCTGCTATTATG